>NC_056725.1:1428460433-1428487933 GCF_019279795.1 Protopterus annectens
CTGTTGAGGGGAGATCTATGGTTATCATACAGGGTATTGTCAGACCCCACTCTGATGGACCTCCTGCATATCTTCAAAACAAACAGCACCAGAATTACCCATTCTAAAGACTTAAACCTTGCATGTGATGTAAATAGGACCTGCTGGAGAGACAGGTATTTATCCCAGAGACTACCCTGTCTCTGGAACAGGCTACGCATCCATGTGAAGCAGAGTTCCGCTGTAACCCAATTCTAGTGCAACTTGGACAATTGGATGGGGAACAGGAAATTCATCCCTGGTTTGGCACCTATCTCTCTTATGG
The DNA here is from genome assembly GCF_019279795.1 of Protopterus annectens. NCBI lineage: Eukaryota > Metazoa > Chordata > Ceratodontiformes > Protopteridae > Protopterus > Protopterus annectens. The sequence goes on from NC_056725.1 coordinate 1,428,460,738, forward strand.
ACACAGGCAACCTGTAAATGGTTCATCTCCCAGGCCCATGTTTACACTTATCAAGGGTATCAAAAGTTGTCAGAGATTTGGGTTGCATAGCTAGGGTTAAAAAGACCCTTGTGGTCGTTAGCCTAGTAAACACCTATGAACTTATGAATCTATGTTCTCTTTCACCTGATATGTGCATTCAGGTCACCCATTACAAACATTAGTTCCTGTTGCCCTGTTTTACTAGTAGGTCTTGCAGCTGCTGTCTGAATGTACTATTTTCCTCAGTATCACAGCCCTGTTGTGAGGCATAGGATGAGATTATGAACAGTGTCCTCTCCTTTCACTGGAGTCAGATTACCATGAGTCTGTTACTAATTCTGATGGCATCCTTCACTGTCATCTGAAACCTCTCTCTAAACACAATTCCTACACCATTTCAAGTATACCATCTTCTTCATGTTGTGGCATTACATACTATAACAAATATTGTGGCATCATAGGCCCCATTTAGTACTATGTAACTATAAACTAATGGGTTGTAGCTGACCAAGTTTGCAGATGACTGCAAACTGGGTGCAATTATTGAATCCCCAAGAGATGTCAGTATAGTCCAGGAGGGTCTTACACAGACCAATGACTGATGTCTTAATCAGGGTCTCAATCTGAATGCAAGGAAATACATCATCATTCCCTTCAGCACAAACAAGGTCCTTTTACACTATCAAATCAACAACAATGCCCTAAGTACCCATGAAAGGGTAAGGGACCTGGGATCACAAGTTGACTGCAAACTTAACATCGATCACCATGTGTTTACTGTAGTAAAGAAGGCTTTCTATGTAGCACACTTGATTGGTGAAGGCATCACCTCAAGAATAAAAGAGGTTATGACCCCTCTATACTGGCACTAATCTGGCCCATAACTGAGTGTAACTCCCCATTCGGCATGTGCCGTATAAAGCACCTACAGCAACTGAAGAGACCTCAGATGTTTCTAACAAAGAAAATCAAGGGACTCCAGCATGTGACATACACAAACAAAGTCCCTGTCACTGTACTCCGTATCGTATAGACTTCTTAGGGGAAGCTTATTCCTGGCTTACAGAGCAATCCAAGACCCAAACGTAATGAACTTGTTGCATATTAGTAAATCAAACAGGACTAGGGTTATCTGTTCCAGGGACCTAAATAGCCTGCGACTTAAATAGGACGTGCTGGAGGGACAGATTTATCTCCCAGTGACTGATGCATCTTAAGAATAGGCTACATATTCATGTGAAACAGAGCACCTCTACGACACTGTTCAAAAAGAACCTGGACGAGTGGATGGGGCACAATAAATTCTTACAGGGAATAGCACCCACAACCTTCCTGGACATGGGCAGAAATTACTAAATGCTGTCTTGGGTATTAACTAACATTTCTATGGTATTACATTGGGATGAAATGCCCTTCAGGTCACTAGCCTAGTAATCTCCTATGATCCCATGATCTTATATATAAACATGATTATATCATCATTTACTAATTGTGTTAGTAAGCAACTTATAGCTAGCCAACTGGGTTTGGTAATTCATAACCAGTCATGTCTCTGGAACTATCTTCAACATGAGTACTGCTAGGGGGACAAGTCCTGTTCTTCTTCTGTCCCGTCAGTGTATTAGGACTTGACAAAAATCATTTGATAAGTTCAGATTGACCAAGCACACACTGACCATTTGATCTGCTGTCATATCTATCTATCTATCTATCTATCTATCTATCTATCTATCTATCTATCTATCTATCTATCTATCTATCTATCTATCTATCTATCTATCTATCTATCTATCTATCTGTCTGTCTGTCTGTCTATCTATCTATCTATCTATCTATCTATCTATCTATCTATCTATCTATCTATCTATCTATCTATCTATCTATCTATCTGTGTACCTAAAATGATTGAAGCAACATAAGATCAACAGTAAAAAGACTGAAAGTGAAAAAGACTGAAACACAAAAATACTGACACAATTGAACTTATACTAGGTAGTGGTTTATATCCTTTCCCCGTTGGTGTGTAACTTTGAAATTGGTATATATAATTAGCAGGCAGTGTGGGGGTGCAGGTGGGCTTGCCACCTGTAAAAAACATTGAAAAATTAGACATTTAAGCACATAGAAAACCACAGAAAGATCTGATTACATCAAAACACACTCTTCAATGTTTTTGCAGGGAAGCAAGCCCCGCCCCAGCACAACTCAACTCCTGCTAATTATATATACGAACTCCAAGGTTACACAGCAGTGAGGAAAAGGGCATAAACCCCTCCCTAGTATAAGTTCAATTTTGCCAGTATTTCTAGTGTCAGTCTTACTACTTTTCAGTCTTTTTACTGTCAGTCCTACGTTGTTTCATTCAATGTAGGTACACCTATATATATATATCTATATATATATATATATATATATATATATATATATATATATATATATATATATATATATATATATATATATATATATATATATATACATACATGTAATGGAATTATTTATTTTTTGGTCAACACAGCAGAATGTCAATGACAAGAGTATCGACCACAAGACTTCAACAGTCAACCGTGCATGCATGAGGAAAATCCTCATTGCATGCAAAAAAAAACAAACAAACAAATATCATCAACTGTAGTTGATCAAGCAGCTGACAATATTTTGCTGTGTCAGCCATATTAAGGAGTCCCATATATATATATATATATATATATATATAACTTTATATATATATATATATATATATGCAAAGTAGTATTAGCTCACTTTGGAATGGAACATGGTGTGTGTGTGTGTGTGTGTGTGTGTGTGTGTGTGTGTGTGTGTGTGTGTGTGTGTGTGTGTGTGTGTGCGTGTGTGCGTGTGTGCATGTGTGCGTGTGTGTGTGTGTGTGTGTGTGTGTGTGTGTGTGTGTGTGTGTGTGTGTGTGTGTGTCTGTGTGTGTGTGTGTGCGTGTGTGTGTGTGTGTGTGTGTGTGTGTGTGTGTGTCTGTGTGTGTGTGTGTGTGTGTGTGTGTGTGTGTGTGTGTGTGTGTGTGTGTGTGTGTGTGTGTGTGTGTGTGTGTGTGTGTGTTCTAAACAGCTTTGACTTAAAAGATATAAATATTCTGTTTTGATTTGGAAACACTGAGGGGTATTGATAGTCATTGCACTTTGGCGTAAAGGCAATCTGCACAAGTTGCACTTTTTATACAGGCTAACTGCACTAATGCACAGCAGCTTTCAGTGAACTTAAATGAAGACTTAATGATATTCAAATGAAAAAGAGTTTAGAACTTTTTATGCCAATGAATCCTCTTCTTACCTTATTCCACTTTATAGTTTCTTGATGAGTTTCGGCCACTCACAGGGACATTATAAAAGGCAAACTTGTGTCATTGATATCTATTTCTCATTTGGAAAAGATTATTGATGTTGCTGACACTTTAACTATTTCTTGTTTTAAGCTACCTTTCTTAGATGAGCCAAACCACATGCCCACTGGAGATCACTGGCCAAGAAATCACAGATATAGGAAAAGAATAACTCATTACAACTTTGGTAATTTAAAAATCTTAAATCTTAAAAATGTTAATAGAGTTAGACTGGAGACAGATATGGTATGAGCTTTAATGAAGTTATATGGCTCACACACAGCAAATGGATGGATAGATGTCCTTCCTATAGTGGTGAATACAAAGGTATATATAGTGGTCAATCACAAAGTAGAATGGAGCAGGCAAATGTTTATATGAACTCACCAAAATTTTATTGTAATCCAAGGTTAAAATTGTAGAATATCCAAATGTATAAGCGCTTTTGTCTCCTTTTTAAATAAGTTGAAGAGACTTCATCAGATACAATTAGTTACTTTCATCACCTGAATTTAAAAGAAGAAATTCAAATTACATCACATCCTAGAACAGTCAACACACCTTCATTTAAAGCCATAGTATACTTAAAATTGTCATTACTTCCACAACACCTTGAAAGTTGTTAAAACCATTAAAAATACTTTTAAAATACTTCTTGAATTTTAAAATCACTACCTATCTACAATTATATTAATAACTTAACATTTAAATAAATTTAAATAAATAAATCCATGTGGTAATAAATATAAATAAGTACCTAAAATATTGGAGAACATATATAAGTATAAATAAATATTCATTCAAATAGTGCATATATGAATAAGTTTGTTACACTAAGAAAGTTACAAAGCGTATTTTTACATCTATTCAGGGCTTTAATTTTCAAGAGACTAGTAATAGACAATATATAGCGGTCACTATACTTGCCACAGGGACCATCCAGAGACCAGCTGTGGGCACGTTGGGTGTTTCTCAGTCTTCTGCCTTGAGGATACTTCAGCAGTTCCTTGACATACTTTTGGCATGTATAGATCAGTATATTTATCTAATAGTGTCAACTCAGCAACAAGCTAGCTAACATGCATGCCTTCCACAGGATGGCACATTTCCCTGAGGTGCTTGGTAAGATAGATTGCATGCATGTTGCCATTAGGGCCCCATCATGACTGTGGGAGGAAATGGTACTGAAATAAGAAGGGCTACCATTCGATTAACTGCCAGGTAGTGTGTGTGATGCATGGGGGTGTATCGCCAAAGTAACATCCCAGCATCTTGTCAATGCCTATGATTCACAAATGTGGCATACAACCTAACACTATTGCTTCTTCCTGCATGATAGGATGCCCTATAGTTAAGTTGCTGGTAATTGGAAATATTAAGTATAATTATTTAATTACTTATACTTTAGAAAATGTATTGCTTAGTAATAAACCACTCTTCCCCTTGCTGGTCTCCCCTTACCCTTTTTATCTTTTCCAGGTGACCCTATGGGAGCTGCCAAAGAAAGATACAAGACTCCCCTGTCCCAGACATCAACTGTCACTCTGTGAGTATTTGGCCTGCTAAAAGTCCATTTCAATTGCTTGGATGAGTCTGGGGCCTCCTACAATGTGACCCTGTTACTGAATGCAGGATGTTTTTTGCATGCTGCATTTTGCTCAGCATGATAATATGCATGTCTGGTGGTGAATTTCCCCATGAGAGCAGTGCTGCTCCCACTATAGAGCTTTTTGCAAGTGACTATAATGCTGGTGGCCAGCTGGCAGCAGCAGTAGTAGTAGCAGCAGTAGTAGTAGATGACCCTATTCAGCAGGCTCATGCAAGTTACATGGCTGCACAGGCGAATAGACACGGTGTAGTCCACAACTATGGTCTTTGACATTTAGGTTAGCATTACCTTTATTATAGAAAACACATATAATTAATGAATACAGTGCTATGTATGAGCTATGTTGTGTAATGAATGACCTACTGCCACTGTACATTAGACAGTCCCTCTTATCTTTAAAGAATTTATTTTTTTAAGTAAAATGTAAACACTTTATTTTAAACTGTAGTTATATGGTTTATATATCTGCTTTGTTTACTAGCAGCATATATTCAGTCACACCTGACTGTTCACTGAGGTTTATACAGTGAATGGCATTGGCAGGATGGAAAACATGAAATATGTCATTTTGTACTATATTGTTGCATGTGGCTCATTTAGGGAGAGCTGTGAAATATTCAGTTGTTTATGTTGGAGTGTTCATTACATGATAATTGCTCTTGTACGGCTTGACTTTGTAAGTGGAATTAATGTGTCCATTTGCCCTCATATTGTTGCTATATTTCCCCTTGCAGTTTATATGAGGGGCTTCCTTCTACCAGAAAGGAAAATCGTACAACATTTTTGATGGCGTGTTGTAATTATTCTTTACTTTTTTCTTTTTTTTTCTCAAAAAAAAATTTATTTTTCAAGTACAGTTGAATAAATTCCATAGTATTTGTATATAACATCTTAAATAACTAGGTATACTATTTACATCAGCCTGACACTATAACAGAGCTCAATATATACAATTACTTTATAGGTATAACAATCCAGTTATCAGAGTGTATCTGTTCATCTATTGTAAAGTGTCAATCAATGAGAAGACCTTTTTCCATGGATTGTTAATAAATGGCTGAGGATGAATCCTTAATTCTTTAATTTTAATTTCCAACAATGCTGTAGTATTCAGTAGGCTGTAGAAGTCTTCCAAAGTCGGAATTGTGTTTGTATTCCATCTTCTTGCTATATACTTCCTTGAGACTGTAAGTATTGTCCAAACTAGATACATATTTGACTCATTAAAATGAGGACCTTCATACACATTTAATAATAGTAGAACTTTAGATAAGTTAAATGATCCATTAAATAAAGCTTGTAAAAAGTTTTAATACCATTCCAAAATGGCTTAATTTTAACACAGTCGAAAAAATGTGATTCCAATCTGCATTGTGTATTTGCTCACACCTCCAACATATTCCCTTTGTGGAAGAATTAATTTTAATAATTCTATCTGGCGTTAAGAATGCTCTGTGTAAGCATTTCCAATTAAAAACATTCCAGTATTACGCAAAGGATGTATGTTTTATTAATAATAAAAGATTTGATTTCATTTCTTCAGTTAGCTGTAATGACTGTCCTTTTGTTATATAATTCCAATATGAGGATTTGTGTGTTGTTTTATAATTTATCACTATCTTGTAAAATTTTGAAATACTATTTTCCATATCATAATCATTATATATGATTTCATATAGGTATTTTGTAAGTTTAGGTATTGATTTAAATGAAATATTATTAATTATTCTGCATAAATCTTGAGAATAATTCAGAATGCTTTGCATAGCTAGCCAGTCTTGTTGTCGAATTTTGTATGTTGTTTCTATTGTTTGCATATCCAGAACTTTTTGTTCTTTGATACATTGAAACCAACAAACAAATCCATTCTATTCTCAGGAATTAATTATTTCTCTGTATATTTTATGTGGATAGCTCTTTGTAACTATGAATGGTGTTAAAAGATCAAACCAGATTTTTAAATCTATATTTGCATTAATAACTTTACTAAATGAGTCAATCTAATAATTAATCATACGAGTTTTAGTCGGCTTAGTTATGTTATATTGCATACTAATACATAATATATGCCATGGCAAATTGTTTTTATCTGTTATTTGAAATTTTTTTTGTAAATCAAATTCATTTATTGATATTATAATTAGTAATTCTTTCTAATTTGCAGAATAATTTGGACTTATCCAATCTGAGATTGTTTTAGATATTGATGTTTTTATATATATTTCTATATCAGGAAAGTTTAATCCTCCCTGTCTCCATGGTCTAATATGATGCATTAAAGCTATTCTGTTTCTTTTGGGAAACCATAAAACTTTTATTAGGCATGAGTATATTTCTTTGAGTATATTCCTTTCTGGTAGCAGTTGTATTGTCAAAGCTATATACAGAATCTTGGGTAGTAAAACCATTTTTATTAACTGTTGTTTATCTTCAAATGTTAATATTATTTTGTTCTACTTTTCCACAGAGATTTTAATTTTATTGATTATATTGTTGTAGTTTTTTGAGACTAATCCATTATTATCCTTGTATAACTCAATTCTTAGATATTTTAAGGTAGATTCTTGTTTCCCTATAATGTGATTCCCCATCGTCTACAATTCTTTTTTTTTATTTAAAAATAACAATTTTGATTTTGATTTATTGAAATGGAGTCCTGAAGTCCTGGAAATGTGTCAATTAAAATATCTAATTCTTCTAATGTCTCTTTTGTATTGGATAATGTTAATAATGTGTCATCAGCAAAGAGCATTACTTTAGAATTGTATTGCTGATAAACATCTACTCCTTTGATTTTTGTACTGTTACATATTGAATCTGCCAATATTTCATAAGCCAATATTTCAATAGCCAAAGCAAATAGAATCGGTGACATGGAACATCCTTGTTAAGTACCCTTTGTTATATGTATAGATTCAGAGGTGAAAGGACCTAGCTTAACATATGCTAAATTATTTGTATATATATATTCTTTAGCAGATGAACAAAGGAAGGATGAAATTCAAATAAGACCAGAATTTTCTCTATATCTAAGCCAATTATGAGTGTTTCTTTATTTTCTTTATTAATATAGTCTATAAGAGAAATTATCCTTTTAATATTGTCATGTGTGTGTCTATGAAACATAAATCCAATTTGATCACCATTATTTATTGTTTTGGATAGTGGTATTTTCATTCTGTTAGTTAATATCATCATAGATATCTTATAAAATTAATTATTTGAATTAATTTTATTATTCAAATTATTTTAATTAGATATATTATAGTCATTATTTAATAATGATATAGGTCTATATGAGGTACACAGATTTTGGGATTTGTTTTCCTTTAGGATTGGTGTAATGAAGGAATATCTCCAAGAGGGTGGTATTAAAGCTTGTGGCTGAATTTCTAATAGAGTTTTATGGAAGAGAGATTGCATCTTTGAAGGAAAAGGTTTATATATTTCCATAAATATGCCATATATACCTGGAGCTTTATTATTTTTACCCTCCTTCATTGTATCTGTAATTTCTCTGTAGGATATGGGTGCTTGGAGATCTAGTTTTAAATTTTTCTGGTATTTTTTATATTAGAACATTTTTTTATCTAGATTTAATTGATCGATATGTATATTTTCTTTTTGGAAATGTTCCATATAGTGATTTCTATAGGCATCAAGAATGTCGCCTATATCCAAGACATTTTTCCATTTCTTTTCATGGAAGATATTTTTAATGTTATTAGCTTTTGATTGTATTTTGATTCTTGTGGATAAATTATGTAGATATTTGGGAGAAGTGACCAAGGTATTAATTTTTAGTTTTTTGTAAAGCTAAACTAGTTTTATGTGTTAGAATTTCATTGTATTTATTGTTTAATACTTTTACTTTCTTTTTCATCTCCAAATGATTTTGATTTTTTTCAGCTTTTACTGACAAAAGTTTGGCTTGTAGATCTAATAATTCAGAGTCCCATTCTCTGATTTTTTTTATACCAAGTTAGGGTTTAACATATATGTAAGCTTTTAATGAGCCCCATATCATTATTTTATTTATCTCTGTGGTGTAATAAATATCTAAGAAGAACTGTAATTCAGATAATAACCAGAGTTTGAACTCTTTAATTTTAGTTATATATGCTGGAATTCTGGAGTTAAAGATTATTGGTTTGTACCCATTTTGAAGTTTTAGTATCAATGAAATGTGGTCTGATAAGGGGCAGGGAGCGATTGAGAAATTAATGATTTTAGAGTGTAAGTCATGGGCAGCAAATATTTTATCTATTCTAGTTTGGGTACCAAATCTGTGATCTTGATGGGAAAACAAGAAAGATTTATCTTCTTTAAATCTGAAAGTATCTACAAGATGAAATGATTCTACCCACTTGTTTAAAGCTTTTGATACAGCAGATGTACACAGAGGTCTTTTATTTGTAGTTTCAGAAATATCAAATATACAGTTAAAATCTCTTCCTAATATTAAGTTGCCTTTATAATTATTGGAAATAAAATACAAGTGTTTTTAACAGTTCCTGATCCAATGCCTGGCAACCAGTATAGATTAACTAGGGTCCATAGTCTGTTATTATATTTAACTATTACTAATGCCATAAGGCCTTCTTTATCTCCATACTTATAAATGATTCCTGGGTTAAACACATTTGTTTTCCATAAAATTGTTACTCCTTTTGTCTTTGTCTTATAAGTGGATTATGCCAATATTAATATTCCTTAGGATTCAATTTGTAATTGCCATTTGTTTTGAAATGAGTTTCTTGAAGGAAGACAATTTGTGCTTTGTTCAGTTTTTAATATTTCAGTAGATTTGATCTTTTGCTAGGATTGCTTAAGCTATTGGTATTTAAAGATAATAAAGTTAAATCCATATTAGGTTATTTAGACTATGTATTTTTTATTTTATTGTGACTATTAAACATTTTCATGTGATAACTATAAAGTTTATGTTTGAGCTTTTAAAGGAAATTATCAGTTTTATACTTTGAGTGTTTACCAATAAAGTAATGTTTTGGTCAGGCATACTAAAAATGTTTTTGTGAAATAAATTAAAATTAATAAATGTTAACAAAACTAAGATCCGCACTAGACATGGAATGAAAATCATTCTTAATCTGATGGATAAATTGAAGTCCATCAGATTATCATTCATACCTTGACAATCCGGAACAAATGAGCTCCATAAACTGAATTATCATCTGGACAATATTTGTAATAGGAATAAGCAATATTTATATTATTTTGAACAGACATAGTGCTATTGTAGATTAGACAGAATTCTAATTCAATATAAATGTCTACTTATTGTATAAGCAATTAATATTTACATGAAAGATAGATGACAAGCAATTCAATCATAGTAAAGTAGGATGTATCATATATAAAACCTCAGTAAAAGATTATAGCACACAGTTATTTAACATATTCACTCTTATTGATGAAGTCTTTCAAAACTTATTACTGAATATAAATAGATGGTAATAATATTTATACATAATGTGTATAATACAATGTATTTTTACAGGCTATATCAGAAGTTATATTTCATTGTTTACCAGCATTTAAGTAATCACTTTGTTTGTTGCTAACTTACTTAAAGCATCAAGTTTATTTTATGTAAACATTGACAAACGTTAGTGCATTTTAATTATCAGTGGATCCCTCTTCCTCCATTTCCTACACACAAGGATTTTCATATCTGTCATTCTTATAAAATGAGTGAAATTACAGGTTAAAAACAACAAATTGACTTATTGTGATTAAGGATTACAAGTTCCCTTTCCATAGTCATAAATTGCCATTTTATGGCAAATACTGAAAGTTTTTAGATTTAAATGGCAACATTCTATTTTTGTATAATCAGCAAAGGTTAAATTGAGTGATTATTGTCAATTTAATGCTATTTGTTCAGAATGTGATTGTTACATTCTGTGATATTCCTAGTTCAGGCTTCTATTGTTTCCCTTGAACAACTTTGTCAGTTTGATGTCGTGTATAAAACATTAGTTACCTTGGTAACAGCTTAAAGATGTGTTACAAAACCACAATTCAAGTTAAAGCAATTATATGGCTTGTTATGCACATTTATCTGTATTGTCAAAAAGTAATCCAGCACAAAGAAAAGATAAAAATAAATAAAGGCTTTATTGTGGCAAACTCCATGTGAATTAGCAAACCGGTTTCGGCTGAAGATTCAAGCCTTCCTCAGTGCAACAAAGTATTCCATTAGAGCATACCCTAGTGTCTGCTTTTATATCAGTATATTTAAAGAAATAAATGTATTTATTACACAGAACAATCAAGTCAGACTCTAGCTTAATTCATTAAGGCCAGGTCTAAATAAAGCCCCTAGCCTAATAATCCAGGAGGATTCCTTGTTATTTAATATTCCATGCCATTCTGCTTTGGAAGTTCTGTGCATTTGAATTTTATTTATAATAGTGAAATTAAATCTGGCAGTTTTGTGTATGGTAGTATGTTTATAGAGGGCATTGGAAATTCTTTTGTTTCTAATCTCGCTTAAATGCTCACTTATGCGGTGTCTAAATGGTCTTGATGTTTGTCCAACATAAAAAGATGAACAGGTACAGGTGGCTAAATAGATTACCCAGTCACTGCTGCAATTCCCAAAAACTCTAATCTGATAAACTTTAAAAGTATTACAGCTAGTGAATTCTTTGGTTTTGAAAATGTGTGAGCATGCGCTGCAGTGACCACAAGGGACACAGTCTACTAATGTGTCACCAAATAATGTTTTCTGCATAGTTACTGGTGGATTGTAACATTTATAATGAGTGAAGTATGAGTTAATAGTTCTGCCTTTGCGGTAAGCAAATAGACATCTGTCTTGAAGTACCCCATTCAAATGTTCATGTGCACGTAAAATGTCCCAATGATTGTTAATAATTTTTCTGAACCTTGGAGTGTTACTACCAAATGTTGTCACTAGTCTAACTGGTTGTGATTCCTGTGTATTATGTTGAGTAGTTCTGTTTTGATATTCCAAAAGTTGGGATCTCTCAGTTTGGTTTACCTGGGTTACAGTTTGGGAAATAATATGTTTATTGTAGCCTCTAGTTACCAGCCTATTTGTTAAATCTTGTTGACACTCTTGATGACTTTGTTCAGTAGAGCATATACATTTAACGCATAAATATTGGGACTTGGGGATGTTGTTGATGATGTGGCGAGGATGATGACTGGAGGCATGAAGTAAAGTGTTATATTTTGGAAATTTTCTATGTACCCGAGTTTACAAAGTATGATCTACTTGTCGAGTAACAATTACATCCAAAAAGTTAATTTGTTGATATTCAATATTTAGTGTAAACTGAATATCGCATCTGTTATTATTAAGATAATTAACAAATTCATGTACATATGTTACATCACCCCGCCACACCATCCAACAGTCATCCAGGTAATGTCTCCAAATTTCCAACTCATCTAAAAAGGAGTTATTATTGGTGTCATAAATTAACTGCTCTTCAAAAAACACCATGAAAAGGTCAGCATAAATGGGAGCAAAGGATGCTCCCATAGCTGTGCCTCTGACCTGCCAATAGGACTTACCATAAAAAAAGAAAATATTTTTTGTTAAGACATGTTCTGTTAGGGTAAGTAAAAAATTATTGAAACCAGGAGTGTATAGTTTAGATTTTTCTAGCCAGTATTCAATGGCCTGTAGTCCAGCCCCATGTAGTATACTTGTGTAAAGGGAGGTGTCATCCAGTGTGCACAGATACCAGTTAGATTCCAATTGTGTATCCCGAATGATATTCAAGAATTCAGTGGTATCTTTTAATCTAGACCTAACCATCGACAATAGAGGTTGTAGATATTGAGTCAGGAAGGCAGATAAAGGTTCAGTTAAAGAACTCTTCCCAAATACAATTGGTCTGCCTGGTGGACATGTAGAGTTTTTATGTATCTTTGGGAGTAGATATAAATACTGAGGGACTGGATCTGAAACCTTAATTTGTTTGAGGGTTTGTTGATTAATAATGCCTTCCTCCATGGCTAGATCTAGAAAGGAATCAATATGTTTTTTAAATTTGGTGTGGGGTCAACAACCATATGTATATAGAAGCGGGCATCAGATAATTGTTTATCTGTCTCTGCCTGATACATCTTCCAATCCATCACTACGATGCCACCTCCCTTATCAGCTGGTAAAATAACTATATTGTGATTAGAACTGAGTTAATGTAATGCTTGATGTTCTTGCTTAGACAGATTATGTCTGATTGGTAGATATTCTTGAGAGAGATGCAGATCCTTAAGAACACATTCTTTAAATATAGCCACATGTTTATCCATAGGGGGTTGGAACTCGAATCTTCCAAACTGAAACCCAGTAGATCTTTGAGCATTTGCAGTGTCTGAAAAAAATATTTTGAGATTACGTAATCTACAAAAGCTGTTTAGTTCATTGACTAGAGTATGCTCAGGTACAACAAAAATAGGTACAAAACTGAGACCCTTATTTAATACTTTATTATGTATATCTGACAATTCGTATGAGGAGATATTGTATACATTGTCTATTGAGTTACAATTTTCTGTAGCAGTTGTTGAATGTTCTGTGTATTTCTTTATATGTTTTCACCCCCTCCCTATGTTTTTTGTGCCTAAAGGGTCTGAAGATTATTTGCGTTTAGCAACTGGAGAATCTTGGTTAGGAGGGCAATCAAAGTCAGTGGCAGAAGAAGACTCATCCTCAGAGGTACCACTTTGTGATTGCGCTGTTTTTCTAAGTATAGATCGTGGTCTCTTCCTTCTGCTAGTAGGTTTGTAACTAGGGTCAGAAAACCGGACACTTTTTTGAATGACAAAAGGTTTCCCTTTTTCATAGTCAGCAATGTCTCTTTGAAATTTCTGAGTTTTCTTTTTGATGAGTTGTTCTTCTAATGTAGCTGAATCATTACCCAAATTAGTCAAATGACTATTGAAAAGTCTTGGCTTCTTGGCATTTGGCATTAATTTCTACAATCTGTGTTTCTATCATTCTTTCATAATATACAATCAGTGTATCTACAAACAACATGGATACTTGGTGTTGTGTTTGGGCTCAGTCTATTGAGAACTGGTCATCTAATATCCCCACAAGTGGTTGAAATCTAATTCCTAAACCTTGTGGTGTTATATTTTTTAGTTTGTAAGCTTTGAACAATTTTAGGTGCCAAATATTGGCCCTTAGTGTTCTCATATTCTTGGTCAATTTCTGAAATAATACACCACAAAGATGTTTGGCATCTACCATATCAATAGTGAGACCACTAGAATTGGGTGGCTGTAAGCCAAAAATGTCCAAATTATCTTTATCAGCAGAAAGGCCTTGTAAAATCCCGGTGAGATCCATAATGCCAAGTGATACAATATATATATATATATATATATATATATATATATATATATATATATATATATATATATATATATGGGTCCGCCTGACAACGTCGACAGCTCAGAACGCCAATACTGAGAACACCGACGCCAGAAGATCGACAACTGAGAAGACCGATGGATGAAAACACTGATGCTGAGAACACCGACATGGGAAAAGGCTGTGTAAGTATGTGGTAGTGACGGATGTTAGGGTGCGAGTAAGGTAAGTGTGCGATATTGACGGTCTGTAGGGATAGGGGTGGGTTAAGTGAGTTAGGGTTAGGGCGCAGGTTAGGTAAGTGTGCGGTAGTGATAGTCTTTGGATTAGGGGCGGGTTAAGTGAGTTAGGTTTAGGGCGCAGGTTAGGTAAGTGTGCGGTAGTGATAGTCTTTGGGTTAGGGGCAGTTAAGTGAGTTAGGGTTAGGGCGCGGGTTAGGTAAGTGTGCGGTAGTGATAGTCTTTGGGTTAGGGGCAGGTTAAGTGAGTTAGGGTTAGGGCACGGGTTAGGTAAGTGTGCGATAATCACGGACCTTAGGGTTAGGGTTTGGGTTAAGTTTGTAGATAGTTGTGTATGTGAGGTTTAGTGTGGGTTTGTAAGGATTTTGGTGTGCTTGTGTTGTGTGTGTGCTTTTTGGACAGGGGATTTGTTTTGTTTGTTGATTGTCATTATTATGGTGTGTTGGGCATGTGAGGTTTCGTGTTTGTGAACTGTCGGTTATGTGGTGTCAGTGATTTCGTTGTCAGGCATGTGAGGTTTCGTGTTTGTGAACTGTCGGTTATGTGGTGTTGGTAAACTGGTTGTCGATGTTGTGGCTTGTCGACCTTGTCAGGTAGACCCATATATATATATATATATATATATATATATATATATATATATATATATATATATATATATATATATATATATATATATATATATATATACATATATATATATATATATATATATATATGTATACGCATATACAAAAAAGGAAATGTAAAGATAACACTTTTATATCAAATATATACCTGTAATATATTGGCTTAATACAAATATTTCGATTGGGTCATAAACTAGAGCTCAGCAAACTGATATAAATAAATGTATGCTAGTGATACTATAACAATTATTGAGATAACCAAGTGCTGCTCATAACCACCCTAAAAAAAGGGGAACATACCCTATAGACCAGAATATGAGGTCTAAAGGAGGACTATAAGTTATTCAGAGGTATTCAAAATTGTGGCCAACTTTCGTCTCAACCACTTGTCACATACACATTAAGGATCTTTGGCTGGCCAAATTCTAATCATATATACCATAAGAAAGGAAGCAGACCTTAATAACCAGGTATAAAGTCCAAAAAAATGATTCTGAGTTCCTCAAAGTTATTTAAGAAGATCAAAATTGTAGCCGACCTTCGTCTTAGCCACATATCACATTGATGTCTATGCAAGCCACTAAACTTAGTGGAACAAGTATGATTATTTGATATGTTTCATGAAAGGTGGCCAGTTATATCTTTGTCGCTTACTGTAGAGGGCTGTTGTAGGCCTGTAGAGGGCTTTTTGGTTCCCGGAAGAACCCTTGTGTAGTGGTGTGGTGGTCCTTAGAAGGACCTTTTATAGTCCTCAGAAGGACTTTTTTGTGTGCTGTACAGATCTCTTGTTGGCCCTAATAAGGACATTTGTAGTAAGGGTGGTCCCTTATTGTTTGTCCAGGATCCTAGGCTTACACAGAGTGTGTATGAGTGCAGGGGGCATGTATGAGAGCAGAGCTCTCAGAATAAACATGCCATTGCAATGTAGAACAGCAGAAAGTGATAAGAAATGAGCGAGATTGCTTAAAGGTGTCCGCATATCCCCACCAACAGTTACCCAGGTGTACACCAGCAACAGTACATAAAAATCAAATGAAGAAGCCCCTTTATTTATTTGTTTTAAATCCGAGTACAGCTAACCGTAGGTGCGTGGGTATGCCCATCGTTTAGCTACGGTTAAAGCAGCATAAAAGGCTGAAGAGGATAACAAGGAAGATATATGCAGTTGAAGGAGTACAGCAATAGTGTAGTGGGTAGAGCATACGCCTACTGAACAGACAGTCCCGGTTAAACTCCCACTGCAGCACACTCTGTTTTACATGGCAAAGCAAATTATAACCAATATTTTTGTTTCAAAACCCACTAAATAACATATATTTATGAACTGGAGTACTGCAGGAAATGCACATGTGAAGTGTCAGTGTCATAATGAATAAGGCACTAGTAAGTAGGTTTAAGCACAAATAAGCAGTAGTAAGCATATGTAAGCAAAAGTAAGCATGCTTAAGTGGTTTGCGCAGGGGTAAGCACTGCCTACACAGACTAAGCAATTTAGAAGCTAACTGAGTGTAAGAAACTGTAACCGGACGTTAGTAGTGCTTAGCTCCATGCAAACCCGTGCAAACCAGCTTACATCTGCTTTAAAGTGCCTTAATCACTCTGTATCCAACGGCCCATATTCTGACCAGCAGCAAAATAAACAGCCTCTGCAAGGATCAAAGTCAGGATCTTACACACCATAGACAAAGTGATTTACCACTAAGCCATGACAGATATACATAAATCTGATGTTTTCAGAAACATATCATCCAGCCCAGTCATGCAGCAGTACAGAGAATGTATACCAGCATCTAGATGTATGTGTGTGTAAATATATTAATATTTAAAAAGATACAACATATCTATATATGTAGATATATATATATATATATATATATATATATATATATATATATTTAGAAATATATACATATATATAAATATATATGAACATATATACATACAAATGCCTACATCGACACACACACACACACACACATATATATATATATATATATATATATATATATATATATATATATGTATATCTACACCTATATGTCTACATATACACAGCAAGGTACATATATGTACGCAGATATATATCTTTGTAGGTATATACGGACATAGTTTTATATATATATATGTAAGCAGATATGTATATCTATATAGGTATATGTGGCCATACATCTGTAGATAGCAATGGTAGATTAACAAAAACAAATGTGCCCGCATGCACCGTTAATGGGGTTGAGAGGCCCAAAACAATATATGTCTTGTACGAATAGGTATAACCCCCAGCCAAACACGTCCACCATGCAATACACTACCAAGTGTTGCAGATCCCATAACCAGGACCTGACATGACATGGGCACAAGATGTTAACAGTACTACATCCCAGCTGTATGATGTCAGGCTGGTATTGGTAACATATCATACAGTACAGTCTGCCTCCCATAGGAAATGTAAAATGTGGAAGTTATCAACATCCCCAGGATACATATACACAGGCACATTTATGCAGATACAGATATACATATATATATATATATTTACATATATATAGATATACATGTTACTACACATACACACACAGAGATATGTACAGTAAGATACATATGTTGAAGGTGTACAAAATATGGAACATCCACTATGCCTACAGTTCACACCTGAACAACTGGACACTGTATGGGCCACCCATACAAATGACAATCATTGCCTGTAACATATACCCACAGAGAGGTCATAAGAAAAAACACCACAACAGGTTTGCAGGAATGGAAAACCTTTATTTGTGTACTATTACAGTTCTATATACTATTGCTACTGTAATTGGGATTGTCTTCACATATATGGTGTGTGTGTGGGAGTTCACATCTGCTTTCCATGTGTGCCATTGGCTACTGACAGACATCCTAAGGATATAGTAAAGTACCGCTGCTAGCATGTACTGCCCCTGTCGACTGCAGCAGATATTGGCCAATCTGTGAGGACATTCTGGCACACTCTGTACAGTCCAGAGGTATACACAGAACCGCTTAGTGCAAAACATGTGTACCATGCCTGACAATATGGATGTTAACAGCCATGTAGATGGGTATAACACATAGCGACTGGTATACATATGCCACCATAGGTTATGCATTCATACACCCCTGTCTGGCCTGACACATAATAACCACTGGTACAGGGGTGCCATGGCCACATACTACCCACTAGATATTGACATACATCTGTACAGCATCCCACTGCTCTGTCTGACTTCCATGACTGTTAAGGAAGGCCTAGCAGCAGTACATCTGGCAAGTATCTGCACATGATATCTCACTGGGTAAGTACACTAAGCTGCTAGGGATGTAACAGTGCACTGTGCAGGCTACAGGCAGACTGGCTCAACACTGGCCTACATCTCCTATGGTGGAATGCACATGTACCTGCATATATAGCAGGCTGTACAGGCATATCACAGCAAAGGGTAAGATACACTGTGTGTAAGTGCATAACCACAACCAATGAGAACACAGCCACATATGGCAAGCTAGCATAATATTACAGAATATGGACTATCTGTTCAACACCATCCTCATATGTGCCACTTACACATTAACCCTATATATACTGGGCTGCTACACAGTTTGGTCTGATGGCTGACTGTGGTATGGGGCATGTGTGTGTATGGCCCTACAAACATGTAAGCCAATGCGGTAACATACAGTAGAGCAGCATGTAACATCAGATAGGATGGGGCCTAGGATGATGACAACTACTACAGTCTGTACACAGGCCAAGGTACATATTAACAATACACACACACACTGTCAACATTCACCATATGTACACAGACCTCAGTACTGTACAGACAACCACAGTATGCCCAGGTCATGTCATCAAATATAATCCCTACTGTACATAACATGTGTAGCAGTCTGATATCTCACTGGCTTGTTATCAGATATGATGACACTAATTATGGTGTACAGCATATATGCACCTCTTAATGCATGACATATGTACAATGGTTGACTGAGTTGTGGCTGGAAGCACATACACAGGGCCAATATTGACACGTTACTGTGATAACATCATACATTTATTGTTGTAACAGGGTTTGTTGCAACTTATGTCCTATAAGGGCTATGAAGTCAGTAACTGTCATGGCTTTCACCATCTACAGACTGCAATCCTCACACTCACAGATACATGTTCTGTGGGTAACACATGACATCAAAGGCACCACACACTGCCCAGTCTGCAGATGACCCTACAGATGGGGAGTCCTCATGAACATACAACTGACATGGCAGGTATTAATACATGTAGGACAGCCATATCTGCATGCATCCTGTTAAACCAAAATTACTCTGAATGCAGTATAGCAGCACTTACAGTCTGTAGTCAGGTCAGGCACACCCCCCCTCCTGTGTGTTGACCTGTTTCCAGAGTGTATGTTGTCAGAGATAAATCCCCACTCCATCTGAGATGCTGTTTGCCAAACAGCAGAACACGTTTCTGCTCACAGTGAATGAAAAGGACCAACACAAACATGATGTTCCTAGATATTGGAGTGTGTTTCCAAATTTTCATGCAATTGGCTATGGGAATGTTACTACAGCTGTTCCACATGCAATCAGCTAGAGGAGGGCTGTAATTCATGCAGAGGCCATCAGCTGATCATGAGCATTACCTAAAATGCACGTGCTGCTGCCTAAGAAAAGCAGGTATAGGTCTCCACATCCACCAGTGAGGGAGTGAGAGAGGCAGACAGAGGCATTGATAAGTCAAGGAGGGGTGGGAGAGTAAAACCTAAGCATGTTTGTGTCACACACTTACCAGCACAGGGTATCAAACCCCTGATGACTATGTAGTGCTACCACAGTCTTATGCAGTTGTTGGATGCGACACATAGGTTACCTGTTGTAGAGTACACAGAACATATATGTGATGGTGAGTGACATCTGCAACAGGGATATGGTAGCTATATGGTAGGTGATGTACACGTGCCTGTCCACATGAACAGGTGCCAGCATCAACACAGCCACACTCTCACGGGGACGCACACACATTGACATACTTGGCAGGGCCAGGGATACAGCTCATCACAATTGAGATTGCCACAACACATTACTGTGCAGGTATCACATGCACCACATGGGTCATACAGAAGTTAGATGGGCAAAGGGTATGGGGAGATGTCTGACATCAGATAGCATGCATCAGTATAACACTGAGGGTTGTAGTGAGTGTGGATGTGATCATACGCATCATACAATACACACACAAATACACAGGGTGCCAGTACTGACATGCATGGGTGCATTTCTGCATGGGTATGTGGTGGTTGACTGTGCCAGATGGCTATACAAGGCTAGATGATGGGTATACCTTGGCATCAGGCCACATGACAATGGTCTGCATTGTGGCTCAGGTTTGTGGTTTCTGAATTTGCCCTCACAGGTGGGTATTGTATCCAACATCCAGTCACCTGGGTGGCTATTGCGTGTGGCCAGTGCTGTGCATCGCTTGCCGTGTATGTGTTCCCTACTCCATGACATGGATGGTGTCTGGGATGTGCACACCTCCCACATGCATGTACAGTGACATGTGGAACTGTACCTGCTGTGTCAGGCCCATGTTGTGTACACAGATTATCATCAGATGTGCCAGTCTTGGCCACCTGTGGCAGGAACTGGTAATGGACAGCAGCTTAACCCTGCACCTACATTGCTAGCATACTAAAGGCATTCCCTGCCATCAGTGGCATCTGTCCATACAGGGCATGTTTTCAGGCATGGTATGTCCTTTGTGAGTCACATGTGATGGCACCACAGGTGTTGCAGGTGTCCAGTGGGGAACACGGGGAAGGTGCACTGTCTGCATGTATTTGCCTATTGGACAGATGGACAGGGTGCCATGCCCTCTGTAGGCCACTGCAATCACTCCAGAATTACTATCAGTCACCAGTATGCAGTGTACTACACACATATTGGCTGTTGCCTTGGCATATGTGTGTGTATGTGACATGGGTTGAGAGTGTGCTCTTGTTAATACTGGGGTTACTAACTGTGATTGCTTGGCTGTGATGTCACATGTATGGGTATGGATTTGCACCCCCAGCCTCTCAGCTATTGCACATCTGTTATCCCTGTACAGTGGACATTGTGATATAGAGCCACCATAAAAGACATTTGCAAAATCCACCCCAAATTGGGCCCAGGTGTCACACACTCACACCCACCTCCACACAGGATACAGGTTACAAACACACACCTGTCATATGTGGGAGTTGAACCCCTAACTAACTAGTTTATTACACTACAACATTACGCAGTTATAGTACACGTCATGGCGATTACTGGAGTATTCCTTCCCCAAAGGTATATTTCATATTAGATGACATCAGTAGGACTGCCAAAGTAGGCCATTGGACATGAACTAAGTGTGAATAGCCTAAAATGCATTGCTCCCCACACAGACATTGAAACACACACAAAACATCCACAAGCAACATGTGTGGGTATTGAACCCCTAACAGAGATCTATATTACACTACAGCATGGAGCTGTTATAGGCGCACCACAGGGGATTATGGGGGACCTCCTTCCCTGTAGGTGTATTTCACATTGGATGACATCAGCAGGACTGCCAAAGTAGGCCATTGGAAATGCACTGAGTGTGACTAGCCTAAAATGCATTGCTCCCTACACAGACATTGAAACACACACAAAACATCCACAAACAACATGCGTGGGTATAGAATCCCTAACAGGGATCCATAGCATCCTACAGCAGTATACAGTTATGGCACACACTATGGAAATTACTGGGCGACATCCTTCCCAGAGGTGTATTTCTTGGTGGATGACATCAGCAGCCTTGCCGAAGTAGAACATGCAAATTGGATGGAGTGTGACTACCCTAAAAAGCATTGCTTTCTACCCAGATAGGCACACACTTGCCATGTCTGGGAGTAGAACAGCTATTTACCTAATTTATCACACTACAGCAGGGCGCACTTACAGGACACACTACAGAGATTACTGGACCATAGTTTCCCAGAGGTGTATTTCTAGGTGGATGACATCAGCAGCCTTGCCAAAGATGAGCATTTGAATTGTAGGGAGTGTAACTACCTTAAAAAGCATTGCTCTATACAGACACACACTTGCCACATCTGGGATTAGAACAGCTACCTACCTAATTTAGCACACTACAGCAGTATGCAGTTACAGGACACGCTATGGAGATTACTGGGCTGTAGTTTCCCAGAGGTGTATTTCTAGGTGGATGACATCAGCAGCCTTGTCAAAGATGAGCATTTGAATTGTAGGGAGTGTTGTTGTGTCTTTTGGCTTTTCCCAGTTAGGGGTCGCCACAGTGGAACTCCAGTCCGCTAATGATTAGCAGTAGATTTTTACATGCCGAGTTGCTAGCCCTGATGCACAACCTTCAATGAAGGTACGCCCATTCATGCATGTCTCCACACAGAAGACGCTCTAGCTGAGAATCGAACCAGAGAGCATTGTACTGAGAGGAGATAATGTTACTGCAGCACCACCACCGCAGTTAAAAAGCATTGCTCTCTGCACAGACAGACACACACACACAGTTGCTATGTCTGTGAATTGAACTCCTACCTAATTGATTACACTACAGCAGTACACAGTTATGGGATGCACCACAGAGATTACTAGGATGCAACTCACCCAAAGGTGCATTTCACAGTAGATGACCTCAGCAGGCTTGTCATAGTGGGGCTATGGGGAGGGCAGTGTGTGTGCATGGGCCATAACCCATTCATCTAGGGGTTGACATGCCACATGCGGCCGCAACCTGGGTCATATTTTACAGCTACATGTATACAGCTGCTAGATGACTGCTTCCTTAAACAGTCATGTTGCACAGCTGGCACATGCACCACATACTCTGTAATGCTGACAGATACTGGTGGCTAGCATCTGCAGTGTGTGACATCAGACCCTCGTGTGGTTGTGGCCCTTTGACTGTGTGCTGGGTGAGAGAGCCCTGGAAGGCTCCTAGTCACAGTCACACTCTTCTACACATCTATGTATGTCTACCTTTGGCTTATTATAGTATGTTGTCCTTACATATATGCCGGTATTCCTATCCACTGTGTGTGCAAAGCATGTGGAGTGCATACTGAGGTGTCTCTGCACTAACATCTGCAGCTGCCAGATATGTCTGGTCCACTAGTGTTTTCAGACATGGCCTTCATGTGTTTGTATGTGAGCATGCCCAGTATGACCTTTCAGTATGTTGCTGACTGACATTGCCTTCATTACTCTAAGTGTGTGGGCATGCCCAGTATGGCCATCTGTACTTAATGTGTGGATCGAGTCCAGGTAGTTTGTACTGAAGTGCTGATCTTTGTGTTGTACACCGACAGGTAGCATGCTGTCTCTGCAGGGTATCCGTTGAACATTTGGCATGGACTGTTACTACATTTCTGCATAGGATGGGGGGGCACACCTGATTATTTCTACATTTCTACGCAGGATTGTGGGGGGGCACACCTGTTACTATATTTCTATGTAGGATGGGGGGGGGCACACCTGACTATTTCCACATTTCTACACAAGATTGGGAGGCCCACCTGACTGTTACTGTATTACTACATGGGATGGGGGGGCACACCTGACTATTTCTACATATATACACAGAATTGTGGGGAGGCACACCTGACTGTTACTATATTGCTACATGGAATGGGGGGGGGGCACACCTGACTATTTCTACATGTATACACAGAATTGTGGGGGGGGGCACACCTGACTGTTACTGTATTTCTACATAGGATGGGGGGGGTACCTGATTATTTCTACATTTCTACACATGATTGTGGGGGGCCACACCTGTTACTACATTTCGACATAGGGTGGGGGTCACACCTGACTATGTCTACGTTTCTACACAGGATTGGGGGCGGGGCACACCTGACTGTGACTACATTTCTATGTCGGATGGGGGGGCACACCTGACACTTGTACACATTTTCTAGGACTGTACTGGTATGTCGGGTACTCCATTTCAGTCTGTAGTCTTACCTATCATGCTGGCTAGAGGCATACCAGTGTACTACAGATCTTAGCTTTTAATTACCTACATAGTAGTTTTTGACTTCCTACCATTCAGAACTGACATCCCACTGCTTGACCTGCTGTAGTCTGTCTGTGTAGGCCTGGGGGGGGGTTACCCATAGGCCTCATTCAGAGGCCATAGCACAGCCTTTGTTTGTGTTTGTCTACACCTGTCCTGCTGGCTGTGACTGTTGTTGGATATGTGACCCCCCCCCCGACTGGCATGTGTGAGTCACTTACCTTGTGGGTGTTCCAGTATTGAGGGTGGTGCTGCAGGGCTGCCTATGTTGGATGCACATAGTACACTCCCTACACATATTTAGGCACAGGTAGTGTAATGTTTGGCATCCCTTTTAATGTATGTGAGAGTCGGAGAGAGGTGTTATTCCCTGAGTCCCTCCTGTGTCAGTGTATGTGCTATGCGTTGCCTCTTTGCCAAGGCCAGGGCATACTGGACATGCCTCCTTCTGCCTATTGGGGCAGGCTGAGGTTGTTCCTCCTCTGAGTCACTCTGTACCTGTGCAGGGCTTGGCAATGGTGGGGGGCTGTGTGGCCCTGCCCCATGCTGTTCCTGCTGCAGCTGTTTCCACAGGATCATACTGTGTAGCATGGCACATACAAGGACAATTTGGGTACATGTAGCTGGTGAGTACTGCATGCCTCCACCGGATGTGTCCAGGCATTGGAACTGTGACTTGAGCATCCAAAACACACAATCTACTATAATTCTGGTCTGTGTGTGCGCCTCATTATGAAGTTTTTGTTCGTGTGTGTGTGCATTTCTGATGGGTGTCATCAGCCATGGCTCCAGTGTGTATCCAGCATCCCCCACTAGGTGACCATGAGGGATGTCCCCACTGGCAAATCTCTGGTACAGCTGCATCACATGCCAGATGTGGGAATTGTGATAGCTTCCAGGGCAGCCAGCACGCACATTCATTATTATGCCCTGGGCATCGCACAAGACCTGGCAGTTGATGGAGGGGAAGCCATTGTGGTTGATGTAGACCCTACCACGCTCACCAGGTGATGCTTTGATGCACATGTGCGTGCAGTCTATAGCACCCACTACCTCAGGGTATTCTGCTATTTGGTGGAACAGTTGCATATTGCTGGCCAACGCCTCACAGGTGTTGGGGAAAGATACGCGCTCACCGACATGTGCTGACATGGCATCCAGGAACTGGTGGAGTACCCTGGATGTTGATGCCTGTGAAATCCCCATCATATCCCCAGTTGGCCTTTGGAAGGTACCTGTATCTAGTATTCTTAGGCCTACACATAGCTTGGTTTCCACTGGGATGGGTTCCCCTCTGTTTAGTTCTGTGTGCCTGGCATGGCCGTTACAGCTCAACAATTTGCTGTAGGAGGTCCCTGTCCACCCTATAGCGCTCCACTATCTCCAGCTCAGGTAGCCCCTGGTAGTTTACCCTGGGTCTGTACACTCTTCTCCATCTCCTCACTTTGGGTTGGTCGACAGCATTCACATCCTCACCACCCTCAGCCTCTTCCACAAGTTGCATAATAGCTATTGCAGCCCCTATCATTTTGCTGTTGTGAGTGTTAAAAGTTCCCTGCTTATTTACACCGGTGGTGTAGACTGTAGGAAAAACCAGAGGGGAAGGTGTTTGCTTAATTTATAGTAGTGTTCTGGGCTGGGCTGCTGCCTGTGTAATTGTCTGATTCTGATACATTTCACCTGCCAGCTAAGCTAGTTCTCCTTGATTACCTTCCTACTGCTGTTTTTCCTTCCCATTGGCTACCTGTTTAAGCTTGTGTGCTTGTCAAACAGAGTGCTCAAATGTGCACACTTCTGCTATTTCCTGGTTAACTTCTTTTTTCTTTCTGTAAAACCCGGTGTGTGGCACGCATACGCACTTAGACTTTGAAAAGAGTGCTAGGCAGGTTTAGACATACCACCTAGCTTAGCTGTGCTAAGCTAGGAGCAAACCCGAGTCACAGGGCTCCAGTCCACTTACAGTATGCCTGGCACACACCTCCATGATGTCACCTAACTCCTAGGCTTGCACCAAGCTATTCCTACTCTTACACTGTTGGGACCTGACTCACATGCTGGGGAAAACTGGGATTCACTATCTTCCCCCCTCATTTGCATAGGATTGCCTGGTAATGCATAGTTACATGTCTTACACTGAGCCGCCCCCCTTAGCAACCACTACTCACTGGCCAGGTTGTCTTCTGCCTACCATTGCCTTGCATGGCAGAATAGTGATTTTTAGTTAGACTGCTTATTTTAGGTTTATTTTATTATTTTCCCCGATCCCATTTGCGTGCCGCTGCCCCACACTTAAACAGCTGAGATCGGCTAAAATAAAAAATAAAACTTGATTTTTATATTTATTTTTTGTTTGCAATGCCAATGGCCTTATACTTGTCCATTGGCATGCTTACTACATGATATGCAGCCTTTATTTGGGGCTGTCACAGCTCTGCTTTGGATTTTGCAGAAATGTACTCAGTTACTGAGTGCATTTCTACAGATAGCACTAGTCTTGCACGGACTGTTGCAAGCTTCCTGGATTGCAAAATCACCTCATTTGTATGGATTTTACCTGCAAATGGGGTGATTTGCATACCAGGGCTTAGTCCATGCAAGATTAATGCAGGAGCGCTCATGCACGCCCCTGCAGGCTGTTCCTGGATCTCACGGCAGACATATTGCCTGCTTGAGCTCCTGCACCGATCTTGCACTACGTGCAAGATTTTGAGAATCCGGGGGACTGTTTTATAAGGTAAGTTCTGTTGTTGTTGTCAGTAACAAGGACACTGAGTCTGTCAAATCATCTACAATACTATGAGCTAAGTTTACACACATTTGAGGAAATGATTAACATATGACTTATAGTTCCTTTCACATAGAGATTTGTCACA
>NC_056725.1:1428497933-1428560433 GCF_019279795.1 Protopterus annectens
TTACTTCCCTGGACCCCTGTCTAGCAGTGTGATTGATGTGATCCCTGGGGTGAATTTCCTATCTCCCATCCAATCGTCAAGGTTCCTTTTGAAGAGGGCCAATGAGGCACTCTGCTTGACATGTATGGGCAGTCTATTCCAGAGTATGGGGAGTCTCTTGGTCAGGAACCCAGCCCTCCAGCATGTTTTGTTCATTGTGATGACAAGGTTCAGATCCCTGGAGCGTGTGGCTCTGAGAGATTGGGATTTCTTTAAGTGGAGCATGTCCAACAGGTCAGGGTTTGACATGGCCTTGTATGTTAAGTAGAGATCACCTCTGAGTAGACGATATGTGACAGAGTATAGGTAGAGTTTTTTTAGATGGTCAGCATAGGGCATCTGCTTTAGGTCTGTGATTCTTTTAGTGAGGTATTTCTGTGGCCTTTCCAGTTGTTGTAGATGTCTTGAGAAGTACATACTAAACAGAGCGTTGTATTCTATAATGGGTCTAATGAGGGATGAGTACAGTGGGACAATGACCTCCTTTTTTCTGGATGAAAGCCCTTAGTGATGAGGTGTGCCACATAGAAGGACTTCCTGACTGTTGCGGCCATGTGGTTATCGAAGGTGAAACCACTGTCCACCTGTGTCCCTAAGTCTCTCATCACACTTTCGATGTTTAGTGTACTGCCACCTATGTGGTAATTCATGGGTACATGTTTTTTCCCAAAGGGGATAACTATACATTTCTTGGCATTAAGCTTGAGCCCATGGCTCTGACACCAAGCATCTGTTTATGCAAGGTCCTTTTGTAGAATATCCACATCATTTGGGGATTCAATAATGCTCCCCGTTTGCAGTCATCTGCGAACATTTTTAGCTAGAGTCCCTTAGTGTTGGCCTGTACTTCAGAAAAGTAGATGCCAAACAAGAGCAGTCCCAGAACTGAACCCTGTGAGGTACTCCACTTGTCACTTGTCTGGAGCTGGATTTGGAGTCAGCTACTTTTACAGTCTGGGTTCTGTCAGTAAGCCAGTTGGCAAACCATCGAGTGACACAGGGATTTATGCCCAGCTTAGTAAGTTTATCTATGATTCCAGAGTGAGGGATGGTGTCAAAGGCCTTGGCGAGGTCAAGATAGGCTGTGTGGACTGCCTTACTATTGTCCACAGCTCTGGAGACTGATTTGAAGAAGTCAATCAGGTTCAGGAGACAAGATCGGCCCTTCATGAACCCAAACTGGGTGGGGTCCAGTGTTTGAAGGTTGCCAATGTCTTTGTTTATAAGTTCCATGATAATGCATTCCATGTCCTTGCAGATCAGGCTCGTCAGACTGATGGGATGGTAGTTCCCAGGATCCAAGGTGGATCCCCCCTTGTGGAGTGGGATAACTGTACCTGTGCACCATTCAGTGGGCACGAAGTCTGAGGTGAGGCTATGATTAAACATGACACTTAGGTGAGGCGCCAGTTGATTTTGTAGTTCATGTAGTACACAGCCTGGGATGTCATCTGGTCCCATGGATGCTGTATTCTTAGCTTTGGAGAGTGCGGTTTCTACCTGTGTGGCCATAATTACTGGAATTTGGCAATTTTTTGGTATTGAGATGGGCCCTTTAGGGGGTGAGAGGGGGGTGAAGTTAGCACTTAATCGATCTGCCAGGATATTGGCAATATCCTTGTGATCAGTATATTTAATGTGATTCTGTTGTAGTTCAGAACAGATGTGAGCATTGCCATTTAGATTCTTGGCATAACTATAGAATGTCTTGTGGCTGTCTTTGGAATCTTTGGCAATTTTATTTTTGTAAGTAGCTTTGGAGGATTTTATGAGGGATCTCAGCTTCTTTCTGAGGCTGGTAAGGGAGTGTTTTGCATCCTGGGATTTTCTTCTTTTCTGCAACAGTTTCTTCCTTCTGTTGTATTAGTTTGTTTATGGTAGGGGACTACCAGATTGTCTTCCTTTTTTTGGAGGAGTGTGTCTTGGTTCTATTTGGGATGGCACGATTAATGTATGAGTGGATGTGCTTGTACAGTTCCTTAGTGTAGGATTCAGCAGTCGAACTTTCAGCTCCATGGTCTGTAACTTTTGTAATTCTTTGGCAAAAGAAATGTCTCACACAGTTACTGGTGGAGATGTAGTGAATTACTGAACCAGTCTTTAGTGGTTGTTGTTTTACCAAGAAATGTCTAATCTTGGTCTATTCACTCAGCAGGCGTGGGACAGGGACATTCCCATTCTATGTGAATGATTTATGGCCAATTTTTTCCTGTCCAAGTAGCTCCATCAGCCCGTCTGTTCAAACAGCAATGAATGCTGGTCCTCTGAGGTGGCCTACACTCCCCTTGTGGAGGAGAATCCCCCCCCTCTCAGCAGCTTCCCAAGTTCTGCTGCTTGCCTCCACATTATGCCTGTATGTGTTGTGCCTCCACATTATGCCTGTATATGTTGTGCCTCCACATTATGCCTGTATGTGTTGTGCCGCCACATTATGCCTGCATGTGTTGTGCCTCCACATTATGCCTGCATGTGTTATACGTCCACATTATGCCTGTATATGTTATGCCTCCTCATATTGAATCCTCTGGTCTATGCTCATATACAATGGCAGTTCATTCTCCATTAAAAGTGTTGCACAGCATTAACAAGTCAAAAAAGTAATTTATATTAGTCCAGTGTTCCTCTACAATGTTAGGATCCTGCAGACTGCTAAGAGGTAACCTATGTTTGACAAATAAAGCATCCTCTGACAAATTACTGATGGATTTACTGCACATCAGCAAATCAAATGACATCTGAAATTCTTGATCTAAGGATATAAATCTCTTCTGCAACATCAAGATGGTTTGGAGTAAGAGGCATATCTCGCAGAGGATACTACTATTCTGGAACAGACTCCCCAGCCACATAAAACAAAACTCTTCCATGTCCATCTTCTAGCGCATTTTGGATATATGGATGGGAAATAGAAAATGTACCCTATGACTGCAACCTGTACTATTAATAGATAGATGCAGCTTCTACATGCATTATCTCATGCATGGGTCCTCTCAAATTATCTATGGTATAATTCCAGTTATTCTCATTAGGGGTAATTATCAACCATGGGATGAGTAAGGCCAATCTCTGTCCAAATGAGATAGGTTAATTTGAGTAGAAAAAGGGAAACTGTCTAGGGTTAAAATGGCCTGCAAGGACAACTAGTCTAGTACTATACATTTGAACCCATGATTCTATAAAACACTAGTCTCAATCATTTTCATTTGCATAATAATTGAAAATACTTCACTTAAGACAAAATCAGGTAGTGGAACTGAAAGAAAATCAAATATGCAAGCAGTTTCAAAACTACACTAGGAAAGAAGAAAACAAAATATTTAAACAGATAGTTGACTAGAGAATAAGTGAACACAGAATATTGTGACTCAACTGCCACCATAAATATTTAGTAGCTGCAGATAGATGGCATGCACACAGACAGACAGATTACCAAAGTGTGAATTTACTGACTGTGGAAAAGTGAACTATATGTTTTCTTCTCCAGCCCATATAAAATGCTTTATTGCTACCATGTGTGATTAGAGTCCATCAAGTCTATAATCTAAAAATAAAGTAGGAAGTAAAGTTAGCCACTACTTACATATGAACCTACAAACCATAAAAAACGCAGAGGTGCTTGATCCAAATATGCTGTTGAAATGTAAGGACCTTATCAGCCAGGTACTCTAAAATTTTAAGCAGTATTATTGCATTTCAGAAATAAATTGAGGGTTACTGATCTTAGGTTAATGACAAATTTTGTCCTCCAATGGAAAATCATTAAAAGGATAATTTATACACAACCTTTGGAATGTGTAGATTAAAACTGAATCCTTTCCTCACCACGGCAGGTATTTAGAACTGGTTTTACCACAGTGACATCCCTGCACTATGTTACTGATTACATATATGCCTTTCTGAAGTAATGCCTTACTAGGATCATGTACCCTGACCTTAAAAAGGACATTTGTAAAAAAACAAAGTGCACCAGAAACCACAAACAGATTCTTTATTCCAAGTTTTAGCACTTTCGTTCCATATAGGAGGAACTTCTTCAGAAACCTAATATTAACCAACTTCCTTCCTTTTAATTCAAAAAAGGTGCCACATTTGTTTAGGAATAGTGGGATATCCACAAAACATGTTGTCTGACACCAGTGGATACATCATACAACATAGAAATCTCAGGTATGGCTCTTTATGATGACAGAACACCTCCACAATGGGGGACAATAGTTCCAGCAACTTCAATAATGCCATGAGGGCCAGTGATCCATCATAGGTGCTTGTTTTACAGTATAATATTGTTATTCATTCATTGAAAAATTCTATCAGCGGTAATTGGTGTACTGTTTTTGGCAACCTTGGACTTAATAAAAGATTGGGTCCATGACCAACATTTGTGTTTAAGAACAACAAAAATTTCAAAACTATCTTGGAATTAGGAAAAAATCACGAAGGGTCATCTACCAGGCTAGGGTATGGAAAGATGTGGAGCATGTAAGCAATGCAGACCCATCTTCAAAGGTAGTAGTTTCTCTAGCTATGATTTTCCTAATTTAACACTATAAAAGGAAGGTTTGATTGCAGTACAAAAGGAGTCATTTATGTTAGCTTTTGTGCTTCTTGTCCAGTGTTTTATGTTGGCAAGACTAATGGCCTCTTGCAAACAAGAATATATCAGCATAATTATGCTATCAGCTGAAAAAAAAACTCTTGTAATTCTCTTTACAAACATTCCATGACATGTAAGGATTTAAAAAAATTTGAATTCACTATTTTATAAAAAAGTTGAATATCCAAAAAGGGGTGGTGACTGGGAAACTTTGGTTGAAAAAAGGGAATACTTTTGGCAAACATTATTGAATGCTACAGTTTTCCCAGGTCTTAATGATTTTATATCCACCAAGCCTATTTTGAAAATAATGGCCAATACTTTGGGATGAAACAACAATATTTACGTTTACATTTTCTGACAATAGCTTTTACCATTGTCACATCTTTTTCGAACATGTTCTTTAAACATGTATTTTATGTTTTTAACATTTTTAAACATTTTTTATATGTACACTAGTTAAAAACACATTTAGCTTGTTTCATTCATTGATTTACTAATGTATATAGACACACAATTTTTTATAAGAGTTGTTATCTAAGTATTTATTTATTTATTTAAGCACAAAAACACACTGGCATGGACTAAATATCTTTCCCAGAAGCAGAAAATATTCAAAATACAACAAAACTGTTAATGATAACCATGGTCCAATGCATAAAAATCAAGTTTATTAAAAGAAGAGCACTTTCGGGACATGGCCTTCTTCATCTTTAAAAACACTTAAAAACTCTGGGTTTTAAACTCCTTCAAATCAGGGAGAGACAATTAATGAACCAGCTTTCACTCTTTCACATTATAATTAAGTGGTGCCTCCTTCTCTGCTTGCATCATTATTATCCAATGGAGTTCAGCTAGTAGATTTTATTTACCAAATCCCCTCCCCTTGGGCTTTCATTCACTACTTGTAGCACTATAAATAAAAAAAAAGAGTGTCCTGGGTTGGATATCAAATGTTTAACCAACCCATTAGTCTATTTACCACATCTTATAGCATTAAGATGTTGTATTATGCACTCTTTCAAAGTTCTGTTACTTTTGCCCATATAAAATCCTTTGCACTTTTGACAAGAGGCTAAATAAACAATATGTTTGTGCAGCAACTAGCATATCTCCCTGTTATTGGATGTTGAAATCTGTTGCCAGTGTCTATAAGTGTGCATACCTTGCACCTATTACAAGGACAGGTGCTTTCTTTACTTAATAATAGAGGATGTAGTTCTGTGTGACCATCTCTTTGACCATAGCAGAATCAATGTTTTAACAATTTATCATTCTTGAATGCAAAATGTGGTGCGTCACCCACTATTTTCCTCAGTTCTTCACTCATTGTTAAAATGTTCCAGTTATGGTTTATAAAATGACATACCACTCCAATACTGCTGCTATACGTTAGAGTTAGTTGAACTTATATATCTCTTCTATTCTGGTTCTCATTAGTAGCCTTTTTTTCTTTATTCAGATCCCTATTGAGATACTCTTTACTTTTTTTGGTCTGCTTTCACCGCATAACCTCTATCATACATATTGCTTACTATTTCTTCAGTCGATTGCTCATGTCTGCATTCTTCTGTATGTAGTCTCAATGTTTTCAGCAACTGCCCTGTTATAATATTATTGCATGTATATGTTGGATGCTGACTTTCTTGATGTAGTAAATTGTTTCTCCAACAAGCCTTCTTAAATAATTCTGTTTCCATCTTGCCTTGATTATTGATTTTAAGGCAAACATCCAAGAATTCTATTTGTTCTGATGAACACGTTTGAGTAAATTTCAAAAAACATCAGTTGTAATATGTAAAAGTTGACAAATTGATCTAACAACTCATCAGTGCCTTCCCATAAAATAAAAATATCATCAACAAAGCATCTATAAAAGCATATATATTGCCTATAATTGTTATCTCCAAGTACACATAATCTTTCTTCCTGACATTACAATATTTTATTAGCTATTTCTGCTTAGCCCCTATGCCCTATTTGTTGTTGTTGTTGCATGCTAAACTATCCATGTTGCATATAATCCGGTTATTATCATGTTCAATAGAGAGCATATGACATGGTATATATTTATTTTTATATCATTCTTTCTCACAGAATCGAACCCATATGTATTGTGTATAACTGTAAATAGATTCTGTACATCCAGTGTTACCATCTGAATAGTAGTTAAATCACTAATTTCTCTCATTCACAAAGACAGGTTCTTGAGGAACTGTTGTATATCTCGTAAAACAGTAGGTGTATTGGCTATCAGTGGTTTAAGTTTCATTTCAATAAAAATTGGTAATGCCTCCATGACCCATCCACCTCCCACTACTATCCGGTGAAATGGAGGGTCCCAGGGATGCTTATGAATTTTAGGCAGCCTGTTGATAGTGGGAACTGTTAGATACTCCACCTTAAAATATTCATATTGTTCTGTTACTTTATTCATGATAAGCATATCTTTTAAATCTTCTCTTACTGTATTAATACATTTCTTCAGGTCCACCATAGCAATGGAGTTTGTATAGCATCTTTATTCAACATATCTTTCATATTAAAGTTATAGTAGGCACTATCCTAACTACTATTGTGCCTCCCTTATTGGCAGTGCATATCTGTATATTTGAATTTTGCTGTAGTTCATGGAGAGCCTGTCTTTCTTCTTTAGATAAATTATAAAAAAAGATGTTGTTTCTTCATCAATTTTCTCCTCTTTCTGTCCCTGCTGAGGGAACTTTTGCCTGGTTTGTTCATGTATATTTCATGGCTACTTGTAACTCGGGAAAAATGTCTGGGTTACTATAATAATCATTAATCACTGCTTTTCTTTTGCCATAACACCATCACCTGTAAACATTTCTTTAAAAAATCTATGTGACAATGTATTTTGGAAAACCAAGCTTGCCAATAATAGCACTTCCATGCCTCCTAAA
Source organism: Protopterus annectens (assembly GCF_019279795.1). Classification (NCBI taxonomy): domain Eukaryota; kingdom Metazoa; phylum Chordata; order Ceratodontiformes; family Protopteridae; genus Protopterus; species Protopterus annectens. Next base: position 1,428,505,488 of record NC_056725.1, read on the forward strand.
TCAATATGGTAGTTGGGTTTGGTTATGGTGATGTCATAGGTTCATAGGTTGGTACTAGGTTATCGACCCTATGGCCTATACTAGCCTAGCCATAACAATTGCCTGGCTATTTCTTCCCACAATATTTACTTCCCTGGACCCCTGTCTAGCAGGGTGACTGACATGATCCCCAGGGTGAATTTCCTATCTCCCATCCAATTGTCAAGGTTCCTTTTGAAGAGGGCCAAAGATGTGCTCTGCTTGACATATATGAGAGTCTATTCCAGAGTCTGAGGAATCTCTGGGTCAGGAACCTATCCCTTCAGCATGCTTTGTTCATTGTGATGACAAGGTTTAGATTCCTGGAGCGTGTGGCTTTGAAGGATTGGGATTTCTTTAACTGTAGCATGTCCAACAGCTCTGGGTTAGACATGGCTTTGTATGTTAAGCAGAAAATGTGTCATACCTCAAAGGATGTGGTTCCTATCCTGTGAACCAAAGCTCAGCAGCTACATTCCTCACATTCATGCTGGCACTTTAAATAATGGCAACACCTGTGAATGCAAAAGGCCAAGCTCCAAGCTGCTCTGGAAAGGAGACAAAAATCACGCTCGAATTCTTGCAGGAGACTTAACTGGAGGAAATTGAAATAGCAATGACCAGCATTGAATAGAAAAAGACTGACATTTGACACGAGATGGGTAAGCATCTGTCATTCCTTACAGGAATCACCTGCCATGAGCCCCACCGCTGGCACAGGTATAATGACCTACAGAGACACAGGCATGACCAGCTGGCCAACTGAGCAGACCAGGTATCGGAGAGAAGGCCAAAGTTCTACCGTACGTATTTTAACATTTTATATTTTTTCATCTTAAGTCAAATGGGCTGTAAGACATTGTTAAAGAAATATTGCATAAATGCAGCTAAACAAAAGAAAAAACGTATGTGAAAATACAAATGTATATGTATATGTGATCAAAATGGTATAGGTAAGCATATCTAAAAAACAGAAATGCATATGTATACAAATATGGTATGTGTATGTACAGAGATACATGTGTATAAATGAAGATGTATATGTATGAGTAAACAGCTATATGTATGTATTAATATATTAAAGTGCAAATGTGCAGAAGTATATATATATATATATATATATATATATATATATATATATATATATATATATACATACAGTGGATATAAAAAGTGTATACACTCCTGTTAAAATGCCAGGTTTTTGTGATATAAAAAAATGAGACCGCAATAAATCATTTCAAAACTTTTCCCACCTTTAATGTGACCTACAACCTGTACAATTCAGTTAAAAAAACAAAACAAATCTGTTAGGGGAAAAAAATATAAAAAATAAAATAAAATGTACAATATGCTGGTTGCATAAATGTACACACCCTTAAACTAATACTTTGTTGTGTGTGCACACCCTTAAACTAATACTTTTTTGAAGCACTTTTTGATTTAATTACAGCATTCAGTCTTCTTTGGTACACAACTGCCATCAAATAAAGAGACTCTGATTAACCCCAAATAAAGTTCAACTGTTCTAGTAGGATTTTCCTGACATTTACTCAGTTGCCTGCTACAGCAAAAGCCATGGTCCGCAGAGAGCTTACAAAGCACCAAAGGGATCTCATTGTTGATAGGTATCATTCAGGAGAAGGGTACAAAAAAAATTCCACGGGATTGGATATACCATGGAACACAGTAAAGACAGTCATCAAAAAGTGGAGAAAATAAAGACAACAGTGACGTTGCAAAGAACTGGACTTCCTCCAAAACTGATGAAAAGACAAGATGAAAACTGGTCAGGGAGGCTGCCAAGAGACCTATAGCAGCATTGAAGGAGCTGCAGGAATTTCTGGCAAGTACTGGTTGTCTATTACATGTGACAACAATCTCCCATATTTTCCATATGTCTGGACTATGGGGTAGGGTTGCAAGACAGAAGCATTTTCTTACACAGGAAAACATCCAGGCCTGGCTAAAATTTGCAAAACACTACATCAAGACTCCCAAAAGCATGAGGGAAAATGTGTTATGGTCTGATGAGACCGAGGTTGGACTTTTTGGCCACAATTCCAAAAGGTACTTTTGGTGCAAAAACAACACTTTGCATCACCAAAAGAACACCATCGCAATGGTGAAGCATGGTGGTGGCAGTAGTATGCTTTGGGGTTGCCTTTCTTCAGCTAGAACTGGGGCTTTTGTCAAGGTGGAGGGAATTATATTCAGTTCCACACACCAGTCACTTTTGGCCCAAAACCATCAGGCATCTGTTAGAAAGCTGAAGATGAATAAGAATTTCACATTTCAACATGACAATGACCCCAAGCATACATCCAAGTCAACAAAAGAATGGCTTCACCAGAAGAAAATTAAAGTTTTGGAAAGGCCCAGCTAGAGCCCAGACCTAAATCCAATAGAAAATCTGTGGGGTGACCTGAAGATGGCGGTGCACAAGAGGTGCCCTCGCAATTTGACAGATTTGGAACACTTTTGCAAGGAAGAATGGGCAAATATTGCTAAGTCAAGATGTGCCATGCTGATAGACTCCTACCCAAGAAGACTGAATGCTGTAATTAAATCAAAAAGTGCTTCAACAAAGTATTAGTTTAAGGGTATGCATGCACAACAAAGTATTAGTTTAAGGGTGTGCACACTTATGCAACCACAGTTGTTGTTGTTGTTGTTGTGTCTTTTGGCTTTTCCTGGTTAGGGGTCGCCACAGCGGAACTCCGGTCCGCTAATGATTGGCAGTTGATTTTTATGTACCGAGTTGCCAGCCCTGAAGCACAACCTTTATGTAACCACAGTATTCTATGTTTTTTATTTTTGATATTTTTTCCCCAACACATTTGTTTTTCAATTGAATTGTACAGGTTATAGGTCACATTAAAGATGAAAAAAGTTTTGAAATGATTTATTGTGGTCTTATTTTTTATATCACAAAAACCTGACATTTTAACAGGGGTGTGTACACTTTTTATATCCACTGTGTGTATATCTTTTTCTTCTTCTTTCGGCTGCTCCCGTTAGGGGTCGCCACAGCAGATCAACTGTTTCCATTTCGTCCTGTCCTCTGCATCTTGCTCTGTCATAACAACCAACTGCATATCTTCTCTCACCACATCCATAAACCTTATCTCAGGCCTTCCTCTTTTCCTGTTACCTAGCAGCTTCATCCTTAGCATCTTTTTCCCAATATACTCTGCATCCCTCCTCAGCACATGTCCAAACCAATGTAATCTTGCCTCTCTGGCTTTGTCTCCAAACCTTCCAACCTGGGCTGACCCTCTAATATACTTATTCCTAATCCTGTCCATCCTCGTCACACCCAGTGCAAATCTTAACATCTTCAACTCTGCCACATCAAGCTCTGACTCCTGCCTTTTTGTCAGTGCCACTGTCTCCAACCCATATAACATAGCTGATCTCACTACCCTCTTGTAGACCTTCCCTTTCACTCCTACTGGTACTCGTCTATCACAAATCACTCCTGACACTCTTCTCCACCCACTTCATCCTGCCTGTACTCTCTTCTTCACCTCTCTTCCACACTCACCATTACTCTGAACTGTTGATCCCAAGTACATAAACTCATTCACCTTTGCCACCTCTACTCCCTGCATCATCACCATTCCTCTATCCTCACTCTCATTCACACACATATATTCTGTCTTAGTCCTGCTGACCTTCATTCCTCTTCTCTCTAGAGCATATCTCCACTGCTTCAGGGTCTCCTCCACCTGTTCCTTACTCTCACTACAGATCACAATGTCATCTGCAAACATCATAGTCCACGGGGACTCCTGTCTGATCTTGTCTGTCAACCTGTCCATCACCATTGCAAATAAGAAAGGGCTCCTTGATGTAATCCCACCTCCACCTTAAACGCATCCGTCACTCCCACCGCAGACCTCACCGCTGTCACACTACCCTCGTACATATCCTGTACCACTCTTACATACTTCTCTGACTCTCCCAACTTCCTCATACAATACCACAACTCCTCTCTAGGCACCCTGTCATATGCTTTCTCTAAATCCACAAAGACACAATGCAACTCCTTCTGACCTTCTCTGTACTTCTCCATCAACACTCTCAGAGCAAACATCACATCTGTAGTGCTCTTTCCTGGCATGAAACCATACTGCTGATCACTAATCATCACCTCCCTTCTTAACCTAGTTTCCACTACTCTTTCCCATAACTTCATGGTGTGACTGGGTCTCTGCCATTCTTGAGTATGGGGGTCTCTTTCCTTTCAAAGGTTTGTTTGAGCGTTCAGGTCTTCTTGTATGAAAAGGCAGGCTCATTACCCACTATCTGGTGGGTGTTGTGGTCCGCTCTTATTATTTTCCAGTTTTTGCCACTGATATCCCTAATGGGTTGCATATCTTGGCTGATGGGGATGGGGAAACTACGGTATCTGTTCTTGGGTTCAGTAGTTCTGGCGGTCACCCCGGGGGGTGAAGCCTTGAGTAAGGATGGGTGGGTGTCTGTCTGATCTGTGGGTGGCCACTTCTTGAAAGACATTCTCCACTAGCTGTTTGGGGTAATGTCGGCGGATGAACATTTTTGAAAGGAATTGGCTTTCCTTGAGGAAGGTATCATCATCTGAGATGATCCCGGAGAGGCAGATGCACTGCCCTTTGAGCACATTCTTCTTCATAAAGAAGGGGTGCTGACTTTTGAAATCAAGGAAGTTGTTCCTGTAAGTGTTCTTCTGGTACACATTGGAGGTAAGGCTGCCAGTGCTGGGGTCAATGGTTAACTGAGTATCAAGGAAGGAGATGTGGGTCCCTCGTCCTGAGACTACAAAGTCTAGGTATGGGATGCTGTTTGTGAGTGCTGTAAGAAAGGTGTCCAGGTCAGTGTTGTCACCCTCCCACACAAAAAAAATATCATCAATAAAATGACAATATAAGTGGGCTTTGTGGAAGCCTTGTATATCAGTCAAAGTCTCCTTCTCCCATGTACTGAGGACTAGGTTGGCAAAAGAGGTGGCCATTTTGGACCCCATCGCCACCCCCTTGGTCTGTAGGTAGATGGCTCCATTGAAGCAGAAAAAGTTGTTTTTCAGAACCACTGTGGTTAAAGCTGTAAGCATTTCAGTTTTAAAAACATTGAATTTAGCATGCTTGTTGAGAAACAGTTCTAACGCTTCCAAACCTTCCCTGTGAGGGATGTTGGAGTACAATGCTACTACATCTAGCGTTACTAACATACATTTTGAGAAATCAATATTACTCTCATGCAAAATGTTTAAAAAATCCCAGGAGTCCTTGATGTAAAAATCCGTCGCCTGAACTAGCAGGTTGAAAATGAAGTCCAGGTATTCTGATATTGTCTCTGTCTTGGTTTTATGGTTAGAGACGATGAGCCTGAATGGGGGGTTGGTGGGGTCCTTGTGTACTTTGGGGATGCTGAATGCTCTTCCTAGGCTGGGGTTATGCACAGACAGAAAAACAAATTCCTCTAGGGTGATATGCTGCTTGCATTCCAGGGTTTTGAGCAGCTTATCAATGGTATTGAAGCTTTTGTTCACTTCGTTCAAGGTCACAACCTTGTAAAAGTCCTGGTTAAGCAGCAAATTGTTAAGTTTTTGTACATAGGTTTCCTGCTCCATAAGTACAAGGCCCGTTCCCTTATCTGCTTTCATGATACGCAGATCGTGATCCTGGCTTAAGTCCTGCATGGCGTCCAGTTCCGCTGGTGAGAGGTTGTACCATTTGTGGGAGTGGGGCTCATTAAGAAGCCCTCTGAGATCTTGCTCACACACTTTTTGGAAGGCTGAAAGCGTGTTGTTGAGGGCTGGGGTGAATACACTCTTTTTTCCTAGGGGCTGCGAGTGTATCAGGGTCGTCAGAGGATTCTGAGTCTGGGTCCTCCGTGTTACTCAGAAACACTTTCAGATTCAGTTTTCTGAGATAAAGTCTGAGATCTAGCAGAACTTCAGTGATCTGTGCTCTTTGTGATGGTAAAAAGGAGAAGCCCTTGTTTAATAAACTCATGCGAGCCTCTGAGAGTTTTCTATCAGTTAAATTGAAAAGGGTGCTGGTGAGTTGCAACTCCCGCTCCTCTAGTACCTCCTCGTGGAGCTCCTGGTGTTCATGGGTCTGCCGACGTGTGTCAAGTGGCTCGACCTTCTCCCTCTGCCCGTGGTTCTCGGTCCTCCTCTCCCTCTCCCGTTGTTCCAGTAAGTTGCCCCCGTGCTGAGGGCTGGACTGCCTGGTCCTTGTTGCCATAAAAAAGGCTGCTGGGGTTGCTCTCTGTTGAGCTTGTTGGCCCCACTGGCTGCGCTTCCTGCCATGGGAGCAGGTACAGGAGGAGGGGAGTTGGTGATAAGCTCTGCTTTTTGCATGGGAGCAGCTGTAACCTGTGGAGGAGATGGATGTGATCCTGTGGATGCGGTGGTGGTAGTTGGGGGTTGCCTCATGTAGCCGTTGGTGGTTCCCTGATATCTTTCATCAGGGAGTCTGTATGCATGGTTGTCTCGGTATTGTTGTAGATCACGGTTGAGCTTTTTCTGTTTCCTGAAGATGAGGGTGGCTATGTGCCTGGTGATTTTGGGAGTAATATTATCGAAAAGGTGCTTATAGTTTCCAAAGTCAGGCTAAGTTAGGATTTGTTCCTGCAGTTTGAGGATGTCTTCCTTCATTAATTCCAGCCATTCCTGGTTGTAAGTGATGAGCAGGTTGAGTGAGGAAAGGCCTGCTTCATTGTATAGCTTGACCAGGTCAGCGAAAATGCCTGTGTCTTTCGTGATCCCATTTGGGAATCTGTAAAATCTGAGTCCTTGTGGCACGATCTTGTGGTGAACGTAAGATCTTAGAAAGTAGATGTTGTACTCAATTTTTTATAGGTGATCAGTTTCCTCTCCAGGTTGTAGATGAGGTTTCTGCAGATAGTGTTGATCTGCTGTGAGTCAGTCCTGATCATTGCCTGTGGTGCGTCCCTTAATCCATTTGTATCAAGGAATGGGTTCCTTTCTCTGAGATCTTCTACGAAGTGTATAATGGACCCCGTGCCTGGATTAGGTGGTGGGGTTTCTATCTGGTTGCCTCTCGGAGTGGTTGCAGAAGGCCTCTGTTCACTCGGTTGGTTGCTGAGGTTGGACGGCGTGGCTGGAGGCGAGAGGCTGGAGTTGGATACTGGTGAGAGGCTTAAGGGGAAGCCTCTGTTTTCATGTTGCAACACTCTGCATCTGTCGAGGATGTGTTGCGCCCTGCTTAGGGTGGCATGGTGCTCCTGGAGCAGTGTCTCATAGTCCTGGCTGGGTGCCTGCGAGCTGTCAAATAAAGACAGGCTACTAGAGCCTGGTTCTATACTTAGTGTGCTATCCATTGGTGAATTCGGAGGAAGATAATTAGGAAAAACAAAACCGAATAAGACTAGGAAGAAATAAACTTATACTACTGAAAACTTCCGAACTGTTAAAAACAAAAACAGAAATCCATTGAATAGATGGTGAGCCAGAACTGTTATTTGCTGAGTGTTTTCATTCGCTTTATTGATAACAATCGAACTTCATCAGAGCAAAATGTAATGCATTTTCAGTACTGTGCGAGCTTTAAATAGTCTAACTGGTATAAAAAATACTTCACTGTGATTGGTAGATAGACTACGCCAGTGCAGTAGTATTTGGACTAATGAGAGACACTGCTATAAAACAAAAGGTTTAATCTGCTAACATCCTGCCACTAGAGGAACTTTTTAGTTGTTCCATTTTAATGCACATTTAATGTTGATATTCTCATTGAGCCCTGGTGGGGTATCTGCTTCAAGGAGGAGTTGCCATCTTAATTCCTTCAGCTCCAGTAGTGTGTTGCAATCTACAAAAAACTGCTGGACCTGTTCTAACACTAGAAATTTAAAACGGGCAAAGCTGTTGCAGCTCGTGGCATGTCTGCTTAATGCATTGTAACTGTCATTATGCCTGATGGCTGCAAGGTGTTCCTTCACCCTGTCTGAGAGCTTTCTAATTGTTTTTCCAATGTAGAAGGAAAAACATTGGTCGCAGTAGGCTGCGTAGACTAGAAAAGTTGAGTGGCAGTCGTGCTGGGCTTTGAACTGCACCGTGATGTTGCAGTGTTGAAAAGTGTAGGATGTGCCTGAGTGTATAAAAGGGCAGACTACACAATGTTTGCAAGGGCCCATACCTCTGGGGTTTTGTGGGTTAGCAGACTCATGGGGGTTTGTGCCATTCTTGAGTATGGGGGTCTCTTTCCTTTCAAAGGTTTGTTTGAGCATTCTGGTCTTCTTGTATGAGAAGACAGGCTCATTACCCACTATTTGGTGGGTGTTGTGGTCCACTCTTATTATGTTCCTGTTTTTGCCAATGATATCCCTAATGGGTTGCATATCTCAGCTGATGGGGATGGGGAAACTACAGTTTCTGTTCTTGGGTTCAGTAGTTCTGGCGGTCACCCGGGAGGGTGAAGCCTTGAGTAAGGATGGGTGGGTGTCTGTCTGATCTGTGGGAGGCCACTTCTTGAAAGACATCCTCCACTAGCTGTTTGGGTAATGTCGGCGGATGAACATTTTTGAAAGGAATTGGCTTTCCTTGAGGAAGGTATCATCGTCTGTGATGATCCTGGAGAGGTGGATGTATTGCCCTTTGAGCACATTCTTCTTCATAAAGAAGGGATGCTGACTTTTGAAATCGAGGAAGTTGTTCCTGTAAGTGTTCTTCCGGTACACATTGGAGGTAAGGCTGCCAGTGCTGGGGTCAATGGTTAACTGAGTATCAGGGAAGGAGATGTGGCTCCCTGAGAACACTGACAGCTCAAAATGCCGCTGATGAGAACACCAACACAGGAAGACCATCAATGGAAATAACCAAAAGTTTGAAATCCCGATGCTGAAAACACTGACATGTGAGACAAGCGCGACTGTGTAAGTATGCTTTAGTGACGAACTGTAGGGTTAGGGTGTGGGTAAGGTAAGTGCGTGATAGCGACGGACTTTAGGGTTAGGGTGCGGGTATGTTAAGTGTGCGATAGTGATGGACCTTAGGGTTAGGGTTTGGGTTAAGGTTAGTGCATATATAGTTGTGTATTTAAAGTTTAGTATTGGTTTGTAAGGTTTTTGGTGTTCTTGTGTTGTGTGGGTGTTGTGAGTCGGTGTTATGGTGTTCGGCAATGTGGACTGTCGGTATTGTGTGGCTTCGGTGTTTTGGTTTCGGCGTTTTGGCTGACGGGTTTGTGGTGTGTCGGTGTAGTGTAGGGGATCCATATACACACACACACACACACATATATATATATATATATATATATATATATATATATATATATATATATAAAATATATTTACTTATAGACAGATATGAACATATTTTCCATTGGTATATGCACACCTTCAATATACTTTAATTATTGGCTTAGTAATGATTTCTGTTATAGGCAGACAGCTTTTTAAAAATATATTGCTCTGCATAGGCCACAAAATATTTATTAATATAATAACTGTACAAGATAGTCATTATTTACAAAATACTAAGTGCACATACAAGATGGCTGATAACAGTAGGCCACCACATTCTCGGCAGTAAGGGTTGGTGCATGCTTGAAGTATCAAATCAATGAATGACCGATGCAGAAGTTAATGTAGTTTGCACTGCCCATTTTTTTACTGTCAGAATTTAAAAAGTGTGGTGCTTACACCAAATATATTCAGTGTTGCTTAAAATGCAGGCAAAGTTTGCAAGACATAATGCAAAGCAGTCACTTACATAGAAATGCCTGCAAGAGCTGAAGAAGGTATCCCTCCCCCACCCACAAAATTAAAATGATGCGATTTGAAGGAAATCATGATATCCTTCTTTGACTTGCAGTAAATAACAATTATTTGCTAATACTGATGGATTCAGTAGAGCTAGTTTGTTAGCTTTGCTAATTAAGAAATGTACTGTATAAGGGAGATATGAAGACAGATATATGATAGATAAGCAACCATGCCCTATTTTCTGCTTTCTTTATCCACATGAAGAGGAGATCCAATATAATACCTCTCAGGAATATAAGTCACTTGGCCAGATTATCCAAAGTTGCTCGTGAGTATGCAAAAATGATTATAAAATAAAAAGTATCCTTCATCAAAGCAATCTGTTGTATAATATATACTATATGTTTTAATTTAGTTTGTAAGTATGAATCCAGAAGTAATTCATACACAAACGTGAGACAATAACTTCTTCTTCTTTCGGCTTTTCCCGGTTAGGTTTTATTAGTTTATATTAATCATCTCAAGTGAATAGTTTATATATATACATTTTTATTGAGACTTTGTATGTCATTTTTTTCATTGACCATTGTTCGTTTGGTTCTTTAAATTTTTATTGAAATTTTACATGTGACTTTTAGAAAAGGTTATATAACATTGTCAAATGGGTAGATGGTTATTCTGAAGAAGTTCACGTCTATTAAAATGAATGAAAGCTTATATGAAGTGTCCATGCTTTCCTGACGATAGTTGGTGCCAACTTGTTGTTAATTTTGAGTATCAGTTTCAAGTTATTTAGTTTACAATAACTAATGTGTTTCCAGTATACATCTGCAGCACAAACCAGTTCATCAAGATTATTTATAAGTGATCATTGCAAAATGTGTTACAATTTCACTTTAATAAAACCTCTTTCTTCATTATCAGTATACTGCAAATGTAAAAAGCTTCACCATTTCATACCCTTCTTCTGTTTAGCACTTTCTATTGTCATTTCCCAGAACATTTTGTCCAAATATAGACTTATTAAAAATAAGAAAGCTATATTAATAAAGTGTGAATTGATGCATAAAAATTTTTTGAGCCAATTTATTGTTTCTATTTCTTCATCTATCTCTCTGTCCTCCCACTCTCTTTTTGTTTTTAATTATGAATTACTTTGCTTTTCTTTTTTTCTCTTCTCCATCCCTTCAACATTGGTGTCTTCTACTGCACCATCATCTGGCAGTGGTACTGTTTAAGGCCCTGTGAACCAGGGTGTTCTGGGAGGAATTCCTCTTTACCTACCTCAATTCCCAATCCTTCTTTCTACACCTTTTAACCTACTCCTTTCTCAAACTACCCTCTTATATAAAAAATGAAGTGGGTCTATCCTCACCAAAAATATAGGACTCTCCTTTTCCCAGCTTCTCCAGCACAACCCTCTTGATGTGTTCCTTCTGTGTGTACCTCCTTATGCATCCTATTTTGCCATCTTTCTTGTCTTCCCCTTCCCAATCTTTTAAATAAACAGACAGAGTGTTCACATAAAGGCACCCCAATAGAAAATATATAAAAATCACTTTATATTTTTTAAAACTACAGCCTGCGTTGAATATTTCTCAATAATTCAAATGTGCCTGTGCATAATTACATTTGTTCATAATAAACTAATACTTCCAAATCATGAGTATTTACATTTTCACATAGTACTTCAAACATGCTTCATGCAAAACTTCATTAACTTCACCCTTTTGACAAAAATCAGCACTTCCTTGCAACATTGCTGTAGTCATCACAAATAACCTGCAATTGATATATCTGAATATAAGCTTAGTGTCAATGTTCATGAATAACCACTATGAAAGGGTGAACCTTGGAAGTATGAATACCACCCTGAAAATGTTTCCTCCATGCAACCTGCTAATATTTCAGGATGTTTAATAAACAGTACTAAACAAGCCCTGTCAGGACCACTTCTCAAACAGTTTAACTCAAGTTAATTCACTGCCTTTGTCCCTGAGGTTTGGTGAACAGCAGTGACAATGCCACTGCACAAGGAGGGCCCCACTACTGACCTCCAGTAACTATAGGCCCATTAGCCAGACAAGTCTTATTTGCAAATCCATGGAACATATTCCAACTGACCTGATAAACTATGACATTAAAAATCTCATCAAATGATACCCGCAGCAGTTTTGTAAAGGGTAGATCCACATATTAAAACTGTTCTGCTTTTGTCAGAGCACTCCGGTTTTATCATTTAAAAAACAATCTGTACCAGTGCTACAGTTTGATGGAAGATGGATTTAATTTTCACTTTTTCATTGGCTAAGTTTTACAGCCATTGAGAGACTGGCTTTCTAGATCTTGTGGTAGTCAACGGGAGACCAGTGGCAACTTCGATTTTTGTTAGGTGCGCATAGTGCACCTCTGGAATCAGTTGGAATGTATTGGTACTTAGACTGTAGTATATTTAAGTGAGTCTTTATTGGGTTGCTACCCTAAGCCAGGATAATAAAGATTGCTAGTATTCTACCTGCTGCTACTTGATTCTGCAGCTACTGAAGATTAATAGCAACAACACCATGATCATTTGCAAATCATTTGATTGTTCATTGTTTCCTGACTCCTAATGGCATTCAGGGGAAGACAAATGAGAGGGATGAATTGGGCCTCATGAACATCTGTAAGTAGGAGTACACCTCTGTACTTCATTAAATTTTTGATTTTCTTGTAATCACCGAGGATTACAGCCAGTCAATAATGCCGGACATTATTGCTCTGAAAATGCATGTTGATGCAGAAACTGTTGTTCTGTTAACTTTTTGACTGAATTAGAGTAATAGTGAAAGAAATCACTATTGCATGTTTAGGCCTTTGCTCCCCCCTCAATTATTTGCTTTGTCCAGTATTCTTAAGTAGAGAGGTATATGCTTGCTAAGTTTTAAAGTATGTGCAAGATTAAACTCCCAAATGCAATGACACCAAAATACTTAGTAAATAAAAGCTGTGTCAAAACATTTTCTTTTTTTTCTCAGATTAAAATTTGTGCTTAAGGTCCTAGGCACTGTTAGCAAAACTACAGGTAGGGGGCAGAGGTCAATAGACATATGTCAGTGTGACTTTATAGCTATTCTACATGCTATCTTTGCATCAGGTGTGGTTATTAATCTTAAGTGTTCATGCATCTGTTGGTGGTTGGCATACCTGTTAATTCTCCATGACTTTCCAGAATGTTCCTGATATTGCCTTATATTTTTGCCCTATCCCTTATAAAAATTTTGATTTTCTGGTATGTCACTGAGGTCAATCAATAATGTCACATATTAGAGTTTTGTACTTGTTATTCTTCAGGAAATGCATGATTATTTAAAATCCATTATTCTCTTATCTTTCAATTTGAATTGTGAATGAGGTGGAGCAAGTGATGTGCAGGGAGTACTATGGCTGCTGTTGTCTTATTTGCATGCTGCATGCTTTACCTTCTAATTGTGGAAAAGTCCTTAAGTAAGCGTGGAGACTAGTGCACTAATATTTAGTCTGGGCTGCTTTGCACTCAAAATGTGGCTTTTCAGATCTTGTGCTAGCAATGGTGTATGTATCCTTTGACCCACCAGATCTTTGAGGGGTAGTACTTTTCCTGCAAAGGAAGGAGAATATTAATGAAGTGCTGCAAAGCCATTTTACAACCCTCCTGATCAGTTAATAAACTGCTTCTATCTTCAGATCACATTCCTTTTCTTCTGTATGTTTTTTATTCAATTTATTTTATTTATTTTTTAATATTATTATTATTTTCATAATTCCTGGGTTGCACTTATGAGTTTTGCAATTTCACCTAACCTTGAAGTTGATGCTGAGATGCTGATTGCTTTTACACAGTTTTGAAACAAAGGTAAGTTTTATCACTCCTCTCTTCGTACCTTTACTCAATAACAACCTAGATATAGCTATCAGAGAGAGGCCAGGGGATAAGGGGCACCAATTCCCCACTACGATTTGTACTTTTGATTTTAATGTCTAAACTCCTGCCACTTCCTTCTCATTCTCACTGTCTACTCCACTCCTCTCACCCTAATCCTCAGTGCACTGTCTCAGAAGCTATTTTGTGTATGCAACAAGACAACACCAGCGTTCCCCTTTCCCTCTGCTTTTTACACTTCACAAAATTTAACAGTAATCACCAGAAGGAAGCTGAAGACCTGCTCTTAACAAAATTGATTTGTTCAGGAATGATCACATCTGGCACTATCTTCTTATTATTGTTTAAATCTACCCAGAATCTTTGCATTATCTGATGGTCTCCTTTCCCTTAAACAAATCTCAAATCATTACTTCAGAAAGTATCTGCCAAAGTACTCTCCTTCATCATGCTGCGAAGCGTGCTTACAACTGTTTTTGTGATGTCAATTTCTATTAAATTCTAGGACTCAAACAGGGTACTTATACAACCTGCCTGTCTTACCTCCCCTTTCAAAACAGGCACAAACTTAAAATCCATGACCCTACCTAGTCCCTAAAGAACTTCCCTTTTACCCTAACCACCTTACACAGAGTGTGACAAAACATAGTAAACAAATGTAAATATATCCTTACTGCAGGAAAACATTTATCCTAAAGCTGACTTAATGCCTATAATCTAGGCTGGTTTCTATTGGTCCTTGATTCTCTATGTAAGAATGTTTGCATCAGTGTCAGCTTCTCCCATTATTTCACCCCACTTCCTGCCAAATTCTGCATCTATTTAGCTTTCTTCTTCATCATTTAATTTCTCAATCAGCTCCCTGATCCTTACCCTTGTATTTTTGTATTTTCATTTTGCTTTTTTCCTCTGTTATTGCAGAACACACACTTCCTCTTATGTCACTTCCATCTTATTCCTAACATTTTCCAGAGCATTCTGTTATGAGTCATTGTCCTTCCTCTTCAAACTGCTTTAATGCCACCCTTTTGATGTGATGGAATTAAAAACATTATTGATGACAACTGGAATATTTTTAGAGTTGACACGGAATATTTAAAAACATTGGGGAGAAACTCCACCAGTCGTATATAAGAAAGACCAATGTTTTAAGACCATTTTAAAAGACCCCTGAATCGGCCCTCATCAGGGCGCATGAGTAAATGTGGCCAGTGTAATCAATGTAAATATATTTTGGAGGGAATTGAAGTGAGTGTACCAGGTTGGGGGGGGGGGGGGTAACAACATTGGGCCAAAGGGTGAACTGTCAAAGCATGTCACTTGTTTATCTTGCCAAATGTTTACAATGTGAGTGTTTTTATATAAGCAAGACAAAAAACAAATTTAAAACCATGATATATCAACATCAGTATGACATACAAAAGGCGGATGACAGGAATGCCCCAGCAAAACATATTAAAGGAAATCCATCACATAACTTTAAGTACACGGCTATTGAAAGGGTCAGTATTGACCAGAGAGGAGGGCCATTAGAATTGCTTTTAGAATATAGGGAACTTATTTGGCAATTGAGAAGTAATGCAGCTGAGTGCCCCGGGTTAAATGACACGATCTCCATTAGCAGTGTGTTAAAGCAAAAAGCAGAACTCGTTTTTCCCTAAATTACTTTATAGATATTGTCTTAAAAGAAGGTTTATAATAGTTGATTTTCATCATTATGTTTATTAGGAAGGTATGTGTGTAACTAGGATAATGTTGGTTATATGTATTTGCATATTTTTGTGCATATTTTTATGTTTTGGTAGTGTTTTAAGTAGTATTTTTTATTTTTAAAAGACCATGTTTGTTTTAGGTAGTACTTATTTTCGAGATTGCTTTTATGTATATTGAGAACAGCTTGTTGGGAAGGTGTGTTTTGAGTGCCATGTGACTTGTATTAGCTATTTAAATTAAAATTCATTAAACATGGTTGTTCTGATGAAGTTGGGCACTGGCCTGATGAAAGCACTTAAGCTTCTACTAATAAAGTGGTTGTTTCAGCAGTTGCCGTTTGTTTTTTATTTTTTATTTTATCATGGTTTATTAGTGAGCTACTTTTGTATTTTTAAAGTTTTAACATCCACCTCACTAAATATGCTTCACACATTCCTTTTCTTATTCTGCTATAATACTGAAAAGTTTTCCCATGAATCTATGCCTTTTAATTGTATAAGAAAAGCACTCAGCTTGAAGAGATTTATAGTGCCCTTAAAATGTTTATAGACTTACAATATAAGCTGCTGAAAGCTTCACATATCCGTATACTGGTAAAACTGCTCATAACATTTGTAATGGAAGTATTTTGCATAATGCATTTTACATGACTACATTAATGTCATAAAGTTGTTAACTGAAACATCCTTCTTGCAAAAGAGATAGAATCCTCCAATACAGAACACTTCTACATATTTTACATATCAAAGTAGTAAGATAAAATGCAACTCCAATGTAACCTTCAACAGTTGACCAGTTTTTGTATCATGACAGGGAGATAATTATTCAGACCTATATTGGAGGAACATTGGCTAGACAGAGGGACCGAGCTAGGAAAGATGTGCAGCAGGTAAAGGTGATAAAGGATAATGAGGGAAACATACTCACAAGCGAGGAGAGTGTGTTGAGCAGATGGAAAGAGTACTTTGAGGAGTTGATGAATGAAGAGAATGAGAGAGAGAAGGTTGGATGATGTGGGGATAGTGAATCATGAAATACAATGAATTAGAAAGGAGGAAGTAAGGATAGCTATGAAGAGGATGAAGAATGGAAAGGCTGTTGGTCCAGATGACATACCTGTGGAAGCATGGAGGTGTTTAGGAGAAATGGTAGTGGAGTTTTTAACCAGATTGTTTAATGAAATCTTGGAAAATGAGAGACTGCCTGAGGAATGGAGAAGAAGTGTTTTGGTACTGATTTTTAAGAATAAGGGTGATGTGCAGAGCTGTAGTAACTACAGAGGGATTAAACTGATCAGTCACAGCATGAAGGTATGGGAAAGAGTAGTGGAAGCTAGGTTAAGAAGGGACGTGATGATTAGTGATCAGCAGTATGGTTTCATGCCGGGAAAGAGCACTACAGATGTGATGTTTGCTCTGAGAGTATTGATGGAGAAGTACAGAA
The DNA here is from genome assembly GCF_019279795.1 of Protopterus annectens. Taxonomy (NCBI): domain Eukaryota; kingdom Metazoa; phylum Chordata; order Ceratodontiformes; family Protopteridae; genus Protopterus; species Protopterus annectens. The sequence continues at coordinate 1,428,522,277 of NC_056725.1, forward strand.
AAGGTCTGAAGGAGTTGCATTGTGTTTTTGTAGACTTAGAGAAAGCATATGACAGGGTGCCTAGAGAGGAGTTGTGGTATTGTATGAGGAAGTCGGGAGTATCAGAAACGTATGTAAGAGTGGTACAGGATATGTATGAGGGTAGTGACAGCAGTGAGGTCTGCGGTGGGAGTGATGGATGTGTTTAAGGTGGAGGTGGGATTACATCAAGGATCGGTTCTGAGCCCCTTCTTATCTGCAATGGTGATGGACAGGTTGACAGACGAGATCAGACAGGAGTCCCCCGTGGACTATGATGTTTGCAGATGACATTGTGATCTGTAGTGAGAGTAGGGAACAGGTGGAGATGACCCTGGAGAGATAGAAATATGCTCTAGAGAGAAGAGGAATGAAGGTCAGCAGGACTAAGGCAGAATATATGTGTGTGAATGAGAGGGAGGATAGAGGAATAGTGAGGATGCAAGGAGTAGAGATGATAAAGGTGGATGAGTTTAAATACTTGGGATCAATAGTTCAGAGTAATGGTGAGTGTGGAAGAGAGGTGAAGAATAGAGTACAGGCAGGATGGAGTGGGTGGAGAAGAATGTCAGGAGTGATTTGTGACAGACGAGTACCAGTAAGAGTGAAAGGGTAGGTTTAGAAGAGGGTAATGAGACCAGCTATGTTACATGGGTTGGAGACAGTGGCATTGACAAAAAGGCAGGAGTGTGAGCTGGCTGTGGCAGAGTTAAAGATGTTAAGATTCACTGGGTGTGACGAGGGTGGACAGGATTAGGAATAAATATATTAGAGGGTCAGCCTTAGTTGGAAGGTTTGGAGACAAAGCCAGAGAGAAAAGATTACATTGGTTTGGACATGTGCTGAGGATGGATGCTGAGTATATTGGGAAAAAAATGCTAAGGGTGAAGCTACCAGGTAACAGGAAAAGAGGAAGTCCTAAGATAAGGTTTATGGATGTGGTGAGAGAGGACATGCAGGTGGTTGGTGTGACAGAGCAAGTTGCAGAGGACAGGAAAACTGGAAACAGATGATCCGCTGTGGTGACCCCTAACGGGAACAGCTGAAAGAAGATGATGATGATTGGAGGAACATACCTGTTTAAAGCCTGTTTGATCCATTTACATGATATATGTAGTTTTGGAGGTATGTGCCTGTTTTCAGGCTTGATCTACCCATTAACACAGTTTTATGAATCCCTCCTCGTCACACCCAATTTTTAAACCTGAGCAGAGCACAGAAAACCACACTTCATGACCAACATACAATATTTTAAAGAAAGTGGACATACACTCCTTACATCCCCTTTTTCAGAAGGAAAAATAAATGACCTAGTATGGTAGAGTTTTGCAATACATGTAATTAAAGTCTACAGATTTTACACTAATGCTTTTATCATGTGCTTTTATTTTTTTCATAAATTTTGCCACTGTTTGTTTTTTAAAAAACATGTTTTTTGAGTAGTATCCCACATTCCTTCTGGGAGCAAGAATAGTTACGTGCTATTTGGTAATCATATTTTACGCTAAATAGATGACTAGATTTTTGGCTGCTTGTATTTACGTTTTAAGGGCCTTTGTTCCTATTTTCAGTGTCTGCTTATTGAGAAGTATACAATTACAGTTCCTACGAAGTATCACATACGTACAAAATAGCTTATACTGAAGCTGCTATAAACAGTTTCAAGGTTAGCATTTTGTCGATATACTTTATATAACCACCTTAAAGTTTTCAAACCATTTTAAAGCAACCTTCACTTAAAAGATAAGAAAATCTCCTACAGAAGAGCACAGCATATTATTCACACCAAATCCATACAATAAAATGCCAATTCTTTCTTAAGCCCCCCACATGGGCCAATATCCAGTTTTTGCCACAGTTTACAAGAAAAAGACTTTCCAGGGATAATGCTCACAGACGGAATGCAAAGGAAGTCCTCTTGCTTGGTCTTTGTAACACTTTTTTCACCATCCCATTATGACGTGTAAGTACAGTGTTTATACATCTATGTTTATTTTCCTACATGTGAGTCAGCACCCAAACCTCAGCATTTACCTCATGCACGCAATCTTTGTACAACAACATCCTTCCAGTCATTGCTATGTATGACCTCTGCAAATCACAGCTAATGCAGTGACATCACAAAAATGAAAAAAAGGACAAAGGAAAAGCTTTTTTCACAATCCCACCATCAGGCATTGTAGAAAAGCTAAATAAACAGTGAATAAGCCCCTAGGTCAACCCCTGGATTTCACACTGGCTCATAGATAGGATGCAGGAAATCAAAATAGGGGAAGTTACCTTCACAAAGAGATCAGTCACCAGTGGAGTCCCCCATGGTTCTGAGATGGGACCTCTCTCATTTGGCATCTACTTCTCTGATGTAAAAGTCAATAACAAAGGGATGTGTCTGGCTAGGTATGCAGACGACTGCAAGCTAGGAGCAGTCGTTGAATTCCTAAATGACCTAGCTATCCTGCAGGAAGATTTGTCCCAAATAAATAACTGGCGCCAAAATCATGGACTGAAGCTAAATGCCAAAAAATGCATCTTTATATTCTTTGAGAAGTCATCTTCCCAGGGAACTGCCACATTGACAGTATGCCCCTAAGATCTGATCCAGTTGTTTGGGATTTGGGAATTTATGTGTATAGTAACCTTACTTTTGACTGACATGTGTCCATTGTTGCAAGGAGGTCCTTCTGTATTGCACAGCTTATAAACAAAATAATTGTGTCTAAATCCAGGAATGTCATTTTCCCCCTTTAATCAGCTTTCATTAAGCCAGTCATTGAGTATAATGCCCCCTTTGGCATGTATCTGTCCTAACACATGCAACAATTGGAACACCCACAGAGATACTTTACTAAAAAGATACAAGGCCTAAACTATATGTCCTACATGGACAAACTCAAAGCCCTGTCACTGTACTCGATATCCTGCAGACTGCTAAGAGGTGACATGTGTTTGACATACAAAATATCCGCCAACTCAATACTGATGGACCTACTGCACATCAGCAAGTGAAATTGCATCAGAAATACTCAGCCTAGGGATCTAAACCTCTTCTATGATATTAGCCAAATGGTTTGGAGGTACAGGTATGTCTTGCACAGGATACCACTGCTCTGGAAGAGACGACATAGCCACTTAAAATAATTTGTCTCTGTCCATATTCATGCACAGCTGTGATATATGGATGGGAAACAAAATTTACTCTAGGACTGTTCCCTAAATGCTTTATCCTGTGCATGGTCCCCTCAAAATATCTATAGTATGATCTCAGTTATTATCATTAGGGTTAATATATAATTATCGACCATGGGATGTATAAGGCCAATCTATAACCAAATTGGATAGGTTAATTCAAACACAACAAGGGACATTGGTTAGGCTTAAAATGGCCTGCTAGGGTAGCTGCCCTAGTACTTATCTATGAATCTATGAACCTATAAAGGACATGCTTATCATATACTGTCTGCATCCTATTTATTCACTATGACATCTATATAGTATAACTCTGTGTTCCAATGAGGATTGAAGGAAATAATCCCAAGTCTATTATATAGATATAACAACATGTACCTGCTACATAGTACTGCAGACAGGTAGAAATTCAGTTCTGGGGTTAAGTCCTAATCATGGAAATCTTGACTTATTTTGCAGTTTTATAATAAAGAAAGGGTACCTCCTAATGCTAAAGTACAGCTATCAGTAACAAGTAAAAACAGTATTCAAAATGAAACGCTGTACAACACTGGCCAATGAAGTAAAGTTCTCTTGGAGAATAGGTAGTGTGGTTAAATGATATAAAACTTAAAAGTGCAACATATATAGCAAAAAACTTGCATACATTTCCAGTACTTAAATTAAATGCACTTACAAGATATTCACGCTGTGAATGCAGTTATACCATAGCGAAATGATGGCTCCAAAGTTTCTAGTCTTATGATGGCTTCAAAGTATCCAATCTTTTTGGTCTGATATACAAAGTATCCACACTGAAGATGTAGTAGCTGCTATGTGACTGTGATGAACTGTGATAACAGCTTAACCAGTCTAACAGATCAAATAAAAGCTTCTAGCTTTAATGGCAGTTAAAATCCTTTTATTGTAAGAAAAGTTAAAATCTTCATGTCAAGTTAAAATCCTGATGTAGAATAAAACAGTCCCTATGTATTCCAAACGATAAGCGCTTTCGGTATCTTCTTCAGATCATAGAGATTGAGACTGGACGTTCCTTTTTATAGTGTTTGCTTCCTTTACTGTTGAGACAATTATTCAATCATCACACTGTCAATCAGCTGTTTTAAACGCACCAATTCTCTTTCCTCTCAGCTGGGGGTGTTCCATTTCCTATACCTTTTGCTTTTGAGGGGTGTGACCAGTCATGAATTATTAAGCCAGACACACCTCCATGTTAGCTGATAGTCGGTCTTCTAGCTTTTAGTATAGGTTTCAGTGGGATGATATTATTCAAGCCTGGCTCAATATCAGCACGGAGTTTCACAATCCACTTACTCTCCCTGCATTCAGTAATATTTTCAATGTCGCCTTTCCTTATTCCACTATTTTGCAGTTTTATGTCAACAGATACTCATATTTTATGGATGAAATGCTGCATAGGGGAGTGGGTAGATGATTTCCTTGGCATCTAAAAATGGGATGCAAAAAGATGTCTTAGTCCATTTCAAGGCAGGGTTTGTCACAACCTGATAGCTTTCTTGATGCTGGTATTTTACCTCCTTCTTGGGAGCACTTTACATGTTATGAATGTAGATAGTTTTAATGTATCTTTTAATGTTTATTGGTATGCTGTTCAAGAGTTTTATGATTGCTTTGGCTTGTTTTAAAGATCGGAGGTACAAAACTCAGCACATGTTCATAGATGAGAACAACATTTTATTTCAAATAATTAGTACTTTCTTTTTTTCTTTACTTAGCTGATGACCGGCATTCTTTTTTATTATGTTGAAATGCCGGTGGGTTTGTCACCCCACTGAATGGTTATCAAGGGATTTGCTTATATTAAACAATTTAAGCCTAGTGCTGTTTTATTTCAAGAAACGCATTTAGATATTCAAGAGCATGGAAAACTAGTAAAATTTGGATATCCTACAGAGGTTTATTTGTGTTACCTCTAGAGGGGGTGCGGGGGAGTCCCCATACTTTTTCATAGAAGTACATATTTTTGTCTTGAAGGAATGAGGCAGATAGCTTAGATAAATATAATGTGCCAAAAGGTCTGATAGAGGGGAGCTACATTACTTTTATAGAACTATACATCCGCACCAGAATATGATGTGAGAGTTGTCCTTTGTTTTAGGAGGCTGGCTAGCCTATTTTAGAGTGGTGTACACTGTGGGTTACTGACTGAAAACTGTGTTTGGATTAGATGAAGTTCAGTTAAGTCCAAGTGTATGCAGATTTACAGCATTGGGTAGATTTTTTACATAAGTACATTATTATGATGGGGATGGTTGAATTTTTGTAGAGAAATGGCATTGTCCTTGAAATGCTGGCATCCTTGGTTTCATAACTTTAACTTGATAGTTAGTATTTAGATAACATGCTGATTTTACTCTGAGAACATGTCCTTTTTGTATGTGAAACCTCAGTTTTTGAAAGATGATTTACCCAGGCATTGGTGGTTTAACCATATATTTTTGCAGGGTGAAATGTTTGATACCCAATTAGCTGATGTTTTTAAAATCTAGGCAGGTTTGCTGCTAGATTCATTAACATATCCATTACTGCATTGGAAAAAGTTTAAAGACAATTTGTCTTCATATTTAAAGGAGTATACAGGATCAATGCTTAAAAAAACTACCCCCATTTAAGAAATTTACACTGGGAATTGCTTAAACTATAGTTTTTTTTACAGTGAGGGATGACACAAGTAATTCATTTAGTGACAGATATTAGAGATGATGTAACCAATCTGTTGGACTACAAAACTGATTTCTTTAAAGGGATCCTTAAGGTTACGTAGAGTGGAAATGCTTCATTAGTGTAGAAATGTTTGGCCATTTGTTTATGTCAATAATCAGTTGACTGTAGGATACCTAAGATATGTGATTGTAATGTAAAGTCAATGGTGACTACTAGCCCAGAGGTGGCACTAGAGATTGTCAAATTTTATTATCAGCAGTTACTCAATGGAAGAGGGTTTTCCTAATCAGACTCACAGAAGCAGAACTATTTTTATGAGGTTTCTGATGCAGCTGAAACATATTTACAGAATTTGACTTTATTCTTGTGGTATCTTGATCAGTCACAATTCTTGTTTTTCATGTGATCAATAAGAAGTTAGGTTAGCAATGAAGGATTTAAAAAGATACCTTGGCCTACTTGGCAAGGTATTTATATGTTTCTCAGTTTTATCTTCTAGCTAATGATATACTTGCAACTGGGAATAATAATCATATCTAATTATCTTCTCTGTCAGGCCTAGCAGTACTACCCCACCATTTAATGAAATCATCTTTAGAGACTTCTCCAGGGCGAACCTTCTTCAGTTTGTACAAGAACAATACAAAATATTCAACAATCCACTGCAAATTGACCTGCTACATTCACCCCCAATGTTTACCAGTACCTATATATGTGCTTAGAAAATCCATACCTGTTTAACATAAATATAATGGTAAATTCAGGAACAAACCTCTCTGGTGGAACTCCTATATTAATAAAGTGTATAACATATAAAGGAAAATTATGAAAAGACATAAAAAATTCCAGTTCCCCTGCATCAAGATGACAATGAAATATGCCGGTAAGGAACTTAAGAGTGTCATTAGAATATTTAAAGCAGAGTACAAACTTAAGGCTGCTACAGATAACAAGATAACCTACAATTTGTTTCTTTAGTTATATTAGCAACTGAGCTCATCAATATTACCACACATTTCAGTATATTCATACAGATAGCCAACATATTAGTAAACACATTTGTTGCTAATTTTACCCAATCTACTAACATCGTGACCCCACAATATCCCTAAACATTTAGTTACTTTTGAAATCACCATGGAACAACTGTTACTATCCCCATCAAAGGCTAAAAATAATACTAATATGGGACCAGATAACATGTCCAGGTGCATTATGATGTGCTCATGGGGTTATAAAGGTTAATTTGTTGCTAGATAATTCTGCCAAACTGAAATCTAAGCCAATGCACAGGAGGTTAATTACAGATTATATGGAAGCAAAACAGTCACTATGTAAAATTAACTGGAGTGAGGTGTTCAGTGGAAAAAACTGCAGATGGAATGTGAAAAGTTTGAAAGAGAAATTCTTTGAGTGCAAAAAATAAAAAAAGAAATGCTTAACATCAGGATCTAGGCATACAACATCAGGGGGATATAGTTCCATAAGAACAAGATACCTGATTAAGGTGAGAGACAAAAAAATTAAGAACTGGAAGAGAGGTCAAACTACAACTTTGAAAACTGAAATAAACAAGCTGGACAAACAGATTAAGCATAGTGTGAGACATGATCAAGAAAAATTTGAAGAACATTTATATACAGATATTGAGCATAATAGGAAACCTTTTTATAGATACATAAGGTGTGGAAGGAGTAAAGACACACACATTGATAAACTGTGTGCAGAGTCTAAAATTTATTCTCAGACACAACAGATTATAGAAATATTTACAAAATCGTATGCAAAACAGTTTGGCTCCACAAAAGGGGTGGTAAGTTGCCCTACTGACATCCAGGTAACCCAGATACTGGAATCAAATTAGGTTATATAGAAAAAGAACTGCCCATCTGGATCCAAACAAAGTGCAGGAAGGAGACATAATTAGTAACAATGACTTGAGAATACTTCAGGAAGGACTTACAGTACCATTATATTTATTATTCACTTGGTCATATAAATATGGGGAGATTCCTCAAGATTGGAGATATGCACTTATTAAACCTGTTTTTAAAGGAAAGAGGAGTAGGACAAACTCAGAATCATAAACACCCTTAAGTCAACTTTCATGTTGTGGAAAAATAATGGAGAAGGTAATATTGGATACGTTATTTTCAAAACTGGATAGGTTGAGACTTGAAACCATATATCAGCATGTATATGTTGAAAACAGATACATTACCACCTGTAACATGATGTTCTAAAACAATATAATAACAACTATGAATGAAACATTGTGCTGTAATGTAATTTATATGGCTTTAACTTAAGCATTTGATAGGGTCATACACAAAACACTGATCAATAAATTAGTACAACTAGGTATTGATGTACTCTTGATAAGATGGTTAGTTGCATGGCTTACAAATAGGACATGACATGTATAATACAGCAAGTGTACCTTCGCGAGGTGGACCCTGTTTTTCACAAAATCTCACCAAGGTGACACTGATATATAGACTGTATTTATATAACATATATTATGGACAGAAGTAAGTCAAAGGCAAAAAACAGATAGGTGGGTGCACAAGTCCCAGGATAAAAAAGTGCCCACTCCTGGTAGGTGCACTGGCCCAGGAATGGTAAAAATGACAGCATAGAATCCTCCAAATATGGAAACATTCCTACAATGGGGCCAGGCCAGGCCCAGGGGGAAGATGGCTCCCCTGTTGTAGAAGGAAGTAACAGTCCACAAAAATCACAAAAATTGATTGGCCAAAGAAGAGCCATAAAGACAATAGAGTGGACTATTGAGGATAAGAAATAAATTATGTATTGTTACTATTATGTAAAAAGCCCAGAATTTCCAAACACAAGATATACTAAATGATTAAGAGAGAAATTAGAGGAAAGAAAAATACTTCCACAAGAAAAACTGTCAGAAGCTTCAAATAAAAATTTGCATTGTTTAATATAACAGATTTTTGAAAAACAGTATATAGATCAAGAAACTTTGATCTGTTTTGAAAAGAAGCATCTGAGGAGATGCAAAAATATAAACAACAAAACATAGAGATATTTGAAAAATATAAAAAAGAAATATGGACATGGGAAAGAAAGAGAGAGTTGATATGGTGCAATATTTATGCAAAGGAAAAGTCTTGATATGGTGCAATATTTATGCAAAGGAGAAAGCCAAGTTAACTAATATAGAGAAGGCAATCTCAAAGATATTCAAAGAGAAATACAGGCAAAAGCATTCAGATATGGAAAATTTCACAATAAAAAATTTAATATCACAAAGATGTAATGTGGAAATGAAGATTAGTAAAGCAGACATTAAAGAAATAGAAGTTGAAGTTATGGAATGCCTACAAAGTGAAGGATTTAATGTAGAAGGTCTAACACAGACTACATCACAGCATGATGGAGTGAATCCCCAGAATAAGGAACAGCAAGAAGATCAGGAGACATGTGAAGAAGAACTATGGACAGGGGAAAGGAAAAGAGATTTAATATGGTGCAATATTTATGCAAAGGAGAAAGAAAAACTAACCAATACAAAAAGAGTAGCACCAAAGATATTTGAAGAGAAATGCAGGCAAAGGAATCCAGATATGGAAAACTTTACAATACAAAAAATAAGAAGACTAAGAAGAAAAGTAGAACAAGAGATTAGTAATGGAGAAGTCAAAGAAATAGAAATTGAGGTTATGGAGTATCTGCAAAGACAAGGATTCGGTGTAGAAAATCGAATGCAGAAGGCACCACAACAGGATAGAGCGATGGATATCCACATTAAGGGGAAACCAGTGGAACAGGAAGCAAATGGTCAGGTACCATATCAAGATATTTTGGACCCTTCCATAGAAAACCAGTACAAACATTCACTTGAAGCTAGATAGCAAGGAAAAGAACAGGAAACTGTGGAAACTCTGATGCAGACAATGTTGAGGCATGCTAGGCCAGTGAGCTCCCATATGACAGAGCAACAGATGACACAGGATGAAATTGAAGAGAATGTGCCACAGGAAGATGCTATAGAACTTTTTATAAAATACCTGCAGGAAAGGGAAAACAAGGGATGTGCCCTCAGTTTGGAAAAAAATGAGCTAAGAGAAGAGTTGCTTGATTTAATGGACATGGACAGATATATTAAGATCATTGAGAGAAATAGACTGCAGAAGATCAATAAAACCCATAAAGTAAGAAGTCTGATAAAACAAATGAATGCAGTAATTAGGACTGTCCATAGAGATCCATATGATATAACAGAAGTGAGCAGGATGTACTGCCTGTGCTGCTAAATTAATAACTGATAAAGTTCTATCACAAGATCACAGGGTAGTGAGGGAAAGGAAGGAAGAAATCGAATACCATCATGGAAGTATCAAATAGAGAAAACTATAAAGCAATTAAGACAAGAAGTGTCACTGTTAGAAGACTGTAGAAGAGGGAATAGATCAACTAAAATATTAAGAAAGATAGATGTGATTAAAGCAATGCACAGTACTAGAACAGACCAGGATCTATTATGCACTATCACAAATAACAAACTAAAAATTTCAGCACAGGCAGAAAAACTTAGAAGATACACAGATAAATACAAGGGAAAAGTATAAAATAAGCAATTCATTGATAACCCAAAAAAGTTTTACAGAGAATTGGGAAATAAGGTAAAAGGAATTGAAAGACTGCCAAAAAAGAGGAAGTAGATATATTTTGGAGACGTATCTATGAAGATCCTGTGGAACATGACAAAGATGCTAAATGGATAGAATAAGTAAAAGAAAGAATAAAAAGTTTAAAGGTACAGAATATGACATGGGATGAAGTAACAGCCAGAGAGATTGAAACAAAGTTAAAAAAAAACCTCTAACTGGAAAACCCAAGGCCCAGATGCAGTTCCTAACTTTTGGTTAAAAGTATTAACATCTTTGCACAAGGATTTAGCCATGAGTAAGAACTATTTATATGGGCACCCCAAACAGACACCACACTGGCTAACAACAGGCAAAACAATGCTCTTACTTAAGAGTGAACCTGCAAGCTACCCTAAAAATTATAGACCGATAACTTGCCTTCCAACAATGTATAAACTATACACAGGAACTGATGCCGACAGATTTTATAGTCATTTAGAAGAAAACTCAATTATGGCAGTAGAACAAAAGGGCAATAAAATAAAGTCATATGGAACAAAGGATCATTTGTTGTTAAATAAAGTTATAGTGGAGAACTGTAAGAAAGGGAAGAATCTAAGTATGGCATGGAGTGACTACAAAAAAGCATTTGATAGTATCACACATTCATGGATAAAAGAGTGCTTAAAAATGTATAAGATACACCCTATACTGATTGACTATATTACAGTAACCATGAAACAATGGTAGACCACTTTGCAATTAAGCCATGATAAAGGACATATTATCATCCCAGGGATAAAAATTCAAAGGGGGATATTCCAGGGTGACTCTGTCACTGTTGCTATTCTGCCTTGCCATTAATCCATTAAACTGTTTACTGAACAGCTTAGGCCATGGCTATAATTTGGTTCCTAGAAAACAACAAAGTCTAATGACTTCTCATCTTCTCTTTGTCAATGATTTAAAACTGTATAGTTCATCAAACGAGGAACTGAAAGCACAGATGCAGGTTGTCAAAACTTTTTCAGATTATATTAGAATGTCATTTCGTCTTGATAAATATGCAGAAGCAACCTTTAAAGCAGGAAAACTGCAGCACCAGAAAAACATCAGTTTGGGAAAAGAATGTGATATAGAAGAACTTGAGCAAGAGGGAGTGTATAAATACTTGGGAATTGATGAAGGATCAGCAATAAAACATGAACAAATGCGAATAAAACTCAGTAAGGAATACTTTAGAAGACTTAAATTAATCCTGAAAACAGCATTGACATCTAGGAACAAAATCCAAGCTAAAAATCAATTTGGTCTTCCTGTCCTAACTTACAGTTTTGGAATGATTGATTGGCTCCAAAAAGTGTTGGATATATTAGATATTAAAACAAGAATGATGCTTCATGCTCACCAAATTATTTATAAAAATCAGTGTATATCAAGATTATATATTCCCTGTTCTGAAGGAAGGATGGGCCTACTTGAAACTGATTACATGCATAGATCTCCACACATATCTACTGACCTCATAAGATCCAAATGTAGTGAAAGTTTTGAAACATTAGGAGAATAAATCTAAGATGACTTTGCTGCTTAATTTAGCAGAATTTTGATGTCAAGCAGGAATGGAAATCAAACCAGAAGTAAATAAAAAACAGGCAGCAACTGAATGTGCCAAAAAACAAAAGAAAGAATATAAGGTGAAGGACCAGATGAGAAGACAAATGTGGAAAAAACATAAGTATAGTTGCAAGTATAGAAAACGTCTGGAAGAACCTCATGTTGATCAGGAACGAATGCAGGGATGATTAAGGAGAGGCGAATTCAAACCAAGAAATGAAAGGTTAATATTGGCAGCCCAAAATAGTGGACTACGTACACACTGGTTTACAACGTCCATTGAACATGTGGGAGAAACCAGCAAATGTAGGTTTTGTAAAACCGAATTGGAAACAGTCACTCACCTTGTTGCTGGTTGTAACACACTAATGGCAGAAGGACTGTATACTGAAAGGCATAATGTGGCAAGACTGTTGCACTGGGGATTGTGCAAACATTATAGTGTTGAAGTGGCTGAAAAACACTGGAAACATGAGCCACAAAGCATCATAGCAAATGATGAAGTTTATATCACCCATTACCAACAGTCCAAATGATAGCTGCTAGAAAACCGGATATAGTGGTCCAAGAAAAGAAGACAAAAGTAGCATTGATCATTGAAATTTCCACACCCATTGACTACAGTGTTTTACATACAGAGAGACACAAAGTCATAAAATATCAGGATCTGCAAGCAGAAATGAGAGCAATGTTGAGGGTTGCGAGAGTGGCCTGGGGGATAAGTGTTTTTTACACACACAAACACAAGGGGTTCGAGTCTCACAAGGGATAATTGGCTAGGCTTAAAATGGCTCGCAAGGGCAGTTAGCTTAGTACTAATCTATGAACCTATGAACCTATGAAGAAAGATACCCAGACAGTTCCAATAGCAGTAGGAGCAACAGGTCTTATAAAAAAGAATTTACACTCATATTTGGATATGTTACCAATACATGTAACTCCATACGAACTGCAGGAGGAGTCATTACTGGGCACATTGTGGGTGCTGCGAAGAGCAATACTGGCCAACATCAAAGACTGAGACAATATTAATTTCCTGAACTTTAATCATACTTTGACTTAGGAATGGGGTCCATTTCCATCATGGTATTAGAAACCCAAAAGACTTGGAGAAATTAAAAAAGCAAGTGGACAGGTGAAATCATTGGTTGCAGTCAGGGTATCCCACAGGGCTCTGTCCTAGTCCCTTACTTGTTTAGATTGTATCTTTCAGACCTAACTTTTTCATCTGAGGCATTCTACAGTCTATATGCAGATGACCTGAAATTAGGTAAATTGATTAAATGTGTTAGAGATAAGGCATGTCTGCAAAATAACTTGACTGATTTGATCATTTTGGCACAGGAGAATAGTATGCTGATAAATACATAAAAAACTAAGCATATGAGATTTGGGAGACATAAATTGAAAGGTGAATATTTAATACAGCACACCATGATTGAAACTGTAGACTCATTTAAAGACCCGAGTATATGGGTAGATTCAGCTATGAGTTTTTCTAATCATATCGACCAGTTGGTTAATGATTGTTATAGAACTATAGGTTGTATAAAAAGATTTATGAAGTCTAGGAAATCAAAAATAGTTAAGTCATTGTTTGTTAGTTATATTAGATCCAAACTTGAGTATGAAATAGCAATATGGAAATCCTATAAGAAAACAAGCATGAGTAAACTGGAAAGAGTACAGCAGAAATATACCAAGGGTATTCATGGATGCGAAAATTTAAGTTATTATGAAAGACTAAAATATCTGAACTTGTACAGATATCTAAGAGGAGATTCTATTCAGGTATATATGACATTTAGTGACAACTACCTCTGGGAATGTTTGGGGTTATCAAAAAGTACTAGAGAACCATCAGATGACCTGTGTAGAAGATTCTATAGGAATGAGAAGTGTACTAATTGGTTCTCTGACAGAGTCACTGACGTATGGCATAGACTACCATATTATATTAAAGCAAGTACTAGTTTAGATATTTTAAGAACAGCCTGGACACTTATTATGGGAACAAGTGTTTTGGTATATTGGCAAGCTAGAAGGGCATTAATGCCCATGCTTGAAATATTTGTATGTATGTATGTATGTATGTATGTATGTATGAAGAGAGGTAAAGAAGAGAGTACAGGCAGGATGGAGCGGGTGGAGAAGAATGTCAGGAGTGATTTGTGACAGACGAGTACCTGTAAGAATGAAAGGGAAGGTCTACAAGAGGGTAGTGAGACCAGCTATGTTATATGGGTTGGAGACAGTGGAATTGACAAAAAGGCAGGAGTTTGAGCTGGATGTGGCAGAATTAAAGATGTTAATATTTGCACTGGGTGTGGAGAGGGTGGACAGGATTAGGAATAAGTATATTAGAGGATCAGCCCAGGTTGGAAGGTTTGGAGACAAAGCCAGAGAGGCACGATTACATTGGTTTGGACATGTGCTGAGAAGGGATGCTGAGTATATTGGGAAAAAGATGCTAAGGATGAAGCTACCAGGTAACAGAAAAAGAGGAAGGCCTAAAATAAGGTTTATGGATGTGGTGAGAGAGGACATGCAGGTGGTTGGTGTGACAGAGCAAGATGCAGAGGACAGGAAGAAATGGAAACAGGTGATTTGCTGTGGTGACCCCTAACGGGAACAGCCGAAAGAAGATGATGATGATGTATGTATATATGTATGTATGTAGGTATGTGTTATTATTATTAGTGCCAAATATGTATCTGACAGTTTATTTAAACTGTTTAACCTAAGCCTAATCACAGGGTTTGTACTTGATGTATGGAGAACAGCCACTGTGACTACCCTTCAAATGACTGGCCCCTCTACAGAACCAGGTTATTGTATGCCCAGCTATCTCACCAGATTCATAAGCCAAATCACTGAAGGTATGACAGAAGAACTCATTTATGTAGTTGTAGACAACTCAACTAATCAAGAGTAGACTTAGCTTGGCTTTGTGAAGGGCAGATCTTCTTGTCTGAACCTAGTAAACATCTTTGAAGTCCAAGAGATCTGGCACTATTCTCCTTTGCTGGTGTTATTGAGAAATTAGACAAACTTTTAAAGTAACCCTCTACATTTCCCACTGCACTGCTAGTTGGCTATTCAACAGATCCTAAACTGTGAAAGTTGCCAGTAACCTTTCTGAACATAAAATAGTAACTAGTGCAGTGACACAGGGATCAGGTCTGGGCCCTTTCCTAGTTGGTATTTATTTTACAGGCATCCAAACCAACACTCCAGAAGTGTGACTGACCAAGTTTTCTGATGACCACTACCAGGTTAATGTTATTCTGTTATTCACTCATTCACTGATACTAAACTGCTCCAATAAGGGTTAGAATATGCACATGCTTGGTGTTCTAAAAATAGTCTCAAGCTAAATGCAAAAAGAGTGCAAAGTAATAGTGTTTGGCAAAAACAAAGCTGCCCCCACATTATATGTTATAAATGGTATTCTTGTTCAAACAAACACAGTTCATAGGTTCATAGGTGTGTACTATACTAATGACCACTGAGGTTTTTTTAAGCCTAGCCATGCATTCTAATTCTCTGACAAGTTTTGCTACCTTTGGTAAGTGTAAGCAGAGAATAGGGAGATGAAACATTTTAGGCTGCCTGTGTCCATTCTGGTGCTGTTTGTGCTGTGGATATGCAGGAGGCCCATTAGGGTGCGGGTTTGAAAATGCCTTGTATGGCAGGGTTAGATCTTCTGTCAACAGTCTATAAGAGATGGAATAGAGGGATAGAGCTTTGAGGTGGTCTGCATAAGCCATTTTACCTAAGCTCTATATTATTTTTGTGAGGAACCTTTGTGTACATTCCAATTGCTGAATGTGCCTGGTTAAGTACTTACAAAAGGGAGGCATTGCACTCAATAATAGGTCTGATGAATGCTGAATACAGTAAAGCAATGACATCCTTGTACCTAGAGGACATATCTTTGTTTATAAGTTGCATAACATAAAATTACTTCCTCACTGCTGTAGACATATGCTAGTCAAAGGCTAGATTACGGTCTATATGTGTCTCCAAGTTTCTGACTTCTGGATTTACTCTTAGGGTTTTGTTGTCAATATGATAGCTACCAGAGGTGGATGACCTCCTGAAGGATACTGTTATGCATTTCTTGGCCTTTAGTTTTAGTCCATAGCTCTGACGTCAGTTATTTGTCAGTGTCAGCCATTCCTGGTCATAATAGACCTGAGTACTTATATGGACACCTCTCTCTCATTAGATCATTCTGTTTTCAGCATAGTCAGGAAATCATTCTATCTGGCCCAGTTAATTTCCAAGGAGATATCTTCAAGATTCAAAGAAGTTATCTTGCCACAGTACTCTTCCCTTGTCAGACCCGTCATAGAATACAATGCCCCATTCAGTGTGTATTAATCTAAGAAACTTGCTTAGTTGGAAATGCCCCAACTGTTTTTAATCAAGAAAATTGAAGTACTTAAATCCTTCTACTATCCTGATTGATTAACAAAGTTTTTCTTATATTCAGTAACCTACCATCTGCTCCAAGATGATCCGTGTCTCACTTTTTGAGCGATGAAACACCCAATCCTTTTTGAGCTCCTATTTCTTTGCAAAGCCGGTGGTTCTACATACACAGGTACAAGAGACCTAAATCTTACCAACAAATAAACAAGACTCTTTGGACATATTCCTATTCTCAAATGGGTTTCCACTACAGGTCATACAAAATACTACTTTGTCTAACCTTAAGGCTGGTCATGACAACTAGATGGATAATCATAACCCAGAGTTACCATTTACAGGCTTGCGCAGTTTGAGAGGTTTGCTATTATTCCCATGTTCCTATGGTACTATGGGAAAGATTGTTGCTCATTTGGGTCATACAGACTGATCTTTATTCTCATTCTCAGACCTAAAAGTTTCATGGCTCTTTTTAATAAAAGGGTTGCTAGGTTTCTTCTATCTATTCATGATGTGGACCAATCTGGCTTTGTCCCTAAGAATTAAGCATTTGACAATATAACTAAGACATTAGTTCTAATTGATGATGCGATGCAGAGGGCTCATATGTTGATTACCAGCTCTGACACTAAAACACATTTGACTATGTAGCCTTAGGTTATCTGTTTCAGCTCATTTGGATGTCTGGCCTCCCTTTGGGCCTCACCATCATGCTAAGCTAAGCTCCATTTACTCTAGTTTGACTGTCCAGATGAAAGTCATTGTGAGTTTACCTATCCCATATGAGGCACACCACATGACTTGTGTTGTATATTGTATAGTTAGAGCCTGTGAAAGAAAAGCTAATGCAGTCACAGATTTAGGGTCGTCTGTATAAGTGGAGACAATACTAGTTATCTCTTTGTATATCTCTTATACCTGATAGGGAGCTGGATTTAATCTTTGGTATGTATCAAATTTTGGGATGTTCTCTGGATATAAGATTAATAAAATGAAAATGAGGCTCTTAAAAATAATTATGTTCCATTATTTTTATGGAAGTCCCAAGAACTAAAATAACTGAGAATTACATTGCATGGACTTTCTGGTGAATACCCTTGAAGTGACCTATAATGACTTGAACCAGAGGTTCAAAGATTTTTTTTTTAATTAAAAGACTTTCCTGTTGGAGTTTTCATGGATACTACAAGTACTGTGTTGTTTGTTTTGCATCTTGTCCTTTATGCCACCTAGGCAGCTGAAAGAATAGAAACACAGATTTATTGGTTTGGAGAGAAGCCAAGAGTGGAATGAAGTTTCAAACTATTGAGACAAAAGTGCTTATTGGAAGTATATATATATATATATATATATATATATATATATATATATATATATATATATATGGTTCCACTTCATATCATCGAATTTAATTTCATCGAAGCCCAAAACATCGACACCAAATCGTCGAAAACCCAAATCGTCGAAAACCCATATCATCGAATCTCAAATCATTGAAAACTAGAAATCAACTAGAAATAACATTCCACAGAGTTAGTACTGCATTTATGCAGGGGGGCAAGCCCCCCTGCACCCCCATAAATAAATATACCAACTCCAAGGTTGCACTACAGTGGGGGAAAAATGTAATTTCCTAACCCCACTGTAGTGCGACCTTGGAGTTGGTATACTTAATTACGGGGGGGTGGGGGTGCAGGGGGACTTGCCCCCCTGCATAAATGTAGTAAATAGTGTCTGGGATGTTATTTCTAGTTGCTTTTTGGTTTTCAATGATTTGAGATTCGATGAATATGGGTTTTCGACGATTTGGGTTTTTGACAATTTGGTCTGGATGTTTTCAAATTCGATGAAAATCGATGATATGAAGTGGAACCATATATATATATATATATTATATATATATATATATATATATAGTATGACTTTTTTGCTCATTAAAGTGCATTTTTAATCTTCACTTGTGAATGGGCCTTTGAGAATACACTCATTATGTGGATTGACTTGAACAGCTATACGGAGTGAACTGTTGGGAATAGTAAGGAACACAGAGAGTGTTTTTATTATTATATTTGCTGTTCCACTAGTTCCCCTTCTTTCTCAATTTTCAGCTTTTTCTGATTTCCTGCATTTGCTGCCATAGCAACTGCCTTGTCAGAGCTCATTTTCATCCATTGTACCCTCTATTTTGCATTCCATTCCCCTATGCTTAACTGAAGTTTGTGTTCTACGTTTCATTGTAATGTCACATCATCTGTATACAGCAGCTTTGTTGATCTATTCCCTCCACTTTGTTTGCTAATGTCATTCATCAGCTGTCTGAACTGTCATGTACCCCACTTTGGGAATGTCTCTGCGTGTCCAAGCACTGGTTGTACTCGTGTCTTTAAGTCCTTGTACATAGCCTGCACTAACTCTATAAATGTTTCTGGGACTTCAGATCATCACAGGACTTCCCATATCAGCTTTCTTGGGACCTTGTCATTTGACTTCTGCAAATCTGGCAATGCCCACTTGGACTTTTGCCTCCTATTTAGCTTCTTCTCCACTATTTGTCACACTGTAAACATATGCTCATCTTCCATCTTACTTTGTATTTCTCTGCATATTTGTTTATCTGTGATCATCTCCAGGACTTTCATACAGTGTGATAGGAGTTTGATAGCCCTATACTGCCGTCAGGTTTGAATATTACCATTTCATTTGTACACTGGCATCACAATGCTTATTCTCCGTTCATTCAGGATACTCCTTTCTCTCCATTCTGCTATGAGTATCCCTGGGATACATTTCTCACCTAACTCATCCAACACCTTGACCATCTCTACTGCAACCTCACCTGAGCCTATTACTTTCCTTGACTTCATTTTCCTCAGTGCTGTTTTTATTTTTTCTAAGGTGGCCTCTTCTTCTTCTTTCATCATTTTCTGTGTCTGGGGCAGCACATCTTCTGAGGGGAGTTCTTAATTCAGAAGCTGCTAGATATAATTCTTACATCTGCCTTTAATGTCCTGTGCACTGGTGAAAAGTTGTTGCTAGCATCCCTTAGGAACAGTGTCTGATTGCTTTCTTTATCTTTCTGTCTTTGCCTTGCAACCTGATTGAGTTTCTTTGCCCTGCTGAATCTTTCTAGAACATGGAAGTGTGTCTCTGATTTTTGTTCTTTGCCTTTGCCACTACTCTCTTAGTCTCTTTGTTAGCCAGCCATTATTTTTTCCTACCCTGGTCCATCTTTTCTATCTCACATTTTTTCCATCACTTTTTTTTTCATTTGAAAACTTTCTAGACTCTTACATTCCACTACAAGCATTCCTTGTGTACCTTATTTCTTTACCTGGCTTGGCAAGATATCTCTTCTAAAGTATTCCCACATGGTGTTTGTCACACTGTCACTCTTCTTTGACTCAACCAATTTCCTCTTTATCTTGAGGTGATAGACCCTGAATATTTCCTTGAACTCTTCTATTTTTGCTCAGCCAGCTTCCAGGTCTTCAGCCTAGTTTCTTTTGACCTTAGAGCCTTCTGTAACCATTGCTTACAGCTGATTGTTATGACCAATAGTTTATGCTGTGTGCTGACTGTTTCACTGGCAATGGCTTTGCAATCTCAGATTCTACCCCAATGCCCTGTCCTTACCAGGAAGAAGTCTACCTGAGTTACATGTTGGCCACTCCTGTACATGATCCTGTGACCATCTCTCTTGCTGAATCATGCCACAATCAAGCCTTTTACCAGCAGAAGTCTAGAATGGCCTATGCTTCATTATTCCTGTTGCATCAACTGTGTGCATACCTCTCAACCATACCAAATTACTCAGTTTTTACCAAGTTTTGGGGTCCAAATGAAGGAGTGCCATGATTCCTGAGTGGCAGCCCTTCATTTCTGATTTTTTATTGTTTTCAAATACTGTGCTGTCAGAGCTGACATCATCACATGTGCAATGACATCAGCTCCATCAGGGCTACCAGCCAGTCGGAATTGAGCTCAAGGAGCTCATGTTGTCATTTCTGGCTGGTCTGGCTGCAAATGCAAGCAGGAAATCTGGATTACAGCTGTTTGTTTTAGCAGCAGCACTCCAGCCATTCATTTTGGATTACAAATGCATGGACAGGGAAGTAACAGCAAGCTGCTCATTTTGGATTACAGCAGCCATTTGATTTGGGTACCCGTTTTGGAGGCAAGCAGCCATTTGATATGGACACCTGTTCTGGATGCAAACGGTGTGTGTGTGTGTGTGTGTGTGTGTGTGTGTGTGTGTGTGTGTGTGTGTGTGTGTGTGTGTGTGTGTGTGTGTGTGTGTGTGTGTGTGTGTATGTGTGTGTGTGCGTGTGTGTGTGTGCGTGTATGCCCCCATGTAATACACTTGGTGTCTAGAGGTATTTCAGGCTCAAGAGCCTAAAGTCCCTAGCCACCACCATATCTGAGCTTTGTCCAGATTTGTTGTGCTAAGAGTTGAGAAGAACTATGGTGGGAAGTGAGAACAGAATTTATATTCCCCCATTATTGGCTTTGTTGTTTGTCCATTTTTTTTGTGCTAAGAGTTGAGAGCTGTGGTGACTGGTGAGTGAGAAGTGAGAACTGAATTTGTATTCCTCCATATGGGCTTTGTCCAGGTTTTTTGTGCTAAGAGGTTGAGAGCTATGGTGAGAAGTGAGAACTGACTTCACTAAATGATAGCCATTAAGTTTCAGTCTTTCTATTTTTTGGGAAACTGCTGATTTGGCATAGTGGTATGTTGCTCTGAATGTGGTGCATAGGGTCCTGGGTTCAAGACTTGCCAGTGACATGCATGGTGGTAACAACATTTTATTCTAGCAACTTTCCAAAATTATACAAGCAATGTTTAAAATGTGTCCCTGGTTTTTGGCGTTTTGCACCCCCCAAAAAAAAACCTGAACTTGAAAATAAATGCAAGAAGCTGTGCAAGATGCCTATGGCTTACACTGCTGTTATTCTATTTATAGTGTGGGTGTGGAAGTAGACTTTTATGATGGAAATGTTCTGAATTGGGCAGTTTTGTCATTATTGGTTCATGCATTTTGTTTCATTGCCTACATTACAGCCTACTGGAAAAATGTTCAAACAAATTTAAAATGCGCTCTAACAACTGTGTTGTATTATACAAAGAATATAACTTAAAGTCAGGAAGTTGTATCAAAGAAAATAACACATATATGTTTCTTAGTTTGTGTGCAAGGGGGCAATGATTTGAAAATGATCCAAAGGTAATCTTTACCTACCACTTGCCAGATACATTTTCTTTGGATGTGGTGTGGGTTTCAATGCTATTTCAATGAATGTGAGTTTCAAGGGCAGAGAAGTTTTAATGCCATGTCTATTTTCATTGAGATGGTATTGCTTTGTTTAGCAGATGTCAAAATAAAATCAAAATAATCATTGTAGAAGTAAAGCAGTATGCACACATTAGTGTTTATGGTAAATGGGGTGAAATCGCCAGGTAATGGGACATTGGAATGGCTGCAGGGGGGCAGTGGTGCCATATTTTGGTTGTCTGTTCTTCAGTTTGCATTTGAAAGTTGATATCCCACAATTCCATTGGAGTGGGTGGGGTTACATAATTATGTATGCAAATTAGATGTTAATCAACACACAGATTTGTACCTATTTTTCATGGGCCTTGTCCAGATTTTTGATGTTTCCAGGTTGAGAGGTATGCCCATGTGGATCCAGGCAGTCCTCATATCTTGTTCTGCCTGTCTGCTCTAATATGAGTAATCATTCCCCCCATTATGAATACCAATTCATTTTGTCCTGCTTTATCTGCTAGGCCCTGAAACGTCTGCTGGAATGCACTTTTTTCCTTGTCATCACAACCCTACTGTGGAGCATAGGCTGAAGTTACTACTACTGCACTATTCTTACAGTGGATTCTGATTGCCATGAGTGTGTCACTAATTCTGATGATGTCTCTCACTGTCTTCTGAAGATCTTTCCTCTTCACAGTTCTCAAAACATTTCTAGTCTCTCCTTCCCCTGTGTAGTAGGCTATTGATCTCACATCAAGTAACTTTGCTGCACTGCTCTTCCACCTTGTCTCTTGGATACACAGGATGTCCATCCTTCTCCTTAACATAATGCCATCCACTTCCAAGCTGTGCCCTCTCAGTGACTCAGTGTTAAATGTAACAATCCTTAGTTCATGTTTGGCAGGTTGACTGATTTTATGTCCAGCTATCCCAGGTAAGTCAGTTTCTGCAACTAGACACTGCCCGGGCAGTAACTTAATGAACCAGGGTTGTTATTAATTTTGGCAGGTAAACACTAACCTACAGAGGCACACAGACCCTTCCTACTGCTAGCATGGGTCTCTGATACTGGTCAGAGTAGGTCTGGTCTTCAAACCACTTACTACTGGCAAAAGCCCATGCCCATTTTTGGCAAAATTAGTCAACATAACTAAACTACCAATAGCCAATTTTTGCACCATCTAGTAGCTAGCTGTGACACATAGCACTTTCTGAGATGTGTATTCTCCTACTCTAACAGTCTTATGTACTACCTTTTACTGCTTGATGTTAGCATACATCTTCATTAATTTTGAAGTGATCAGGCATGGAGAGTGTGGACAGGCCCTTCTGGCTGATTAAACGCTAGAGGTGATGCCCTATTTAATAAGCCTATAATAAGTATTACATTCAAAATATTTCCAGACACTAGAAGTTAGGAGATAGATAAGCTTTGTGGGGTATGGAAATGGGACATATGAAAGTAGTTTTGATTGAAGTTTAGTCAGAACTGGAAGATATGTCAAGGTATGCCACCATGTTTAGGAGATTCCGATTATTTTATTAGGATTTCCATTTTCAAATACTTTTCCATTCCTTTAAGACTGGTGCAGATATTTCCAGGAGAAGAATCTGGATGCTGGAAATGTGTCTCCTGGGGCTTTGTATAATTGGTTACATATGTTTTGGGCAACATGCTCAACTGACTCCATTCAAGGAGGATATTCAGGTTATTTGTTATGGACCCTGGTCAGGTGGAGCAACACCTAAGTCTATATTTGCTACTTTATTTCTACTCTCTCTCACAGTCCAGTCCATGATAAGGACTACTTTGATAAAGGTGTACTGGATTTATTGCTTTTGGTACTGAAAACACAATTAGCAGAATACACAAGTCTAGAGATTCTCCTACTGAGATGATGTCTGCTTCATTATGCATGGCATTCATGAGTTAGAATTGGCATTTGCGAGTCTAAAATTGAAAGATAGGATTCCAAATGAATGTCTCTTTTTGATGCTGGAGATGATTTCCAAAGATTAGCACAGTGATCTCTTTAATGGAATATGTTTAAGTACAATGAATTCTTTAATGTTTAATTGTACCACATAAAACATTTGTTCGTAAACTTTTATATTTTCCATTCTGAGATTTGATTAGCTCACCTCCAAGCTATTTTACAGTTGAACTGCTCATTATCTATCTGTCTATCTATCTATCTGTCTATCTATCTGTCTATCTATCTATCTATCTATCTATCTATCTATCTGTCTATGTTTTGGATTCCTATTATATAATTGAAGACACAATCATTTGAATGCATCTTGATCGAACTTGAATGCACAAAACAGTAAAATAGCGAAATCCCTGGGAAAGAAATCACTTGGCCACCTCCATTACTTTGCTGTTTTGCTTACTGTAATATGATCTCAGAGTTGATATATTTTGGGGGGTGTGGGGAGTTGAAGCCCCCACTTTATGTAATGTTTTGAAGTTTTTATTTATTTAATAATTTTTGTGGAACCAAAAGTGTTTGGGTTTGTAAGCTTTCGCTTACATGGGATCGATAAATCAGCGTTCGCTTTTTCAAGCGTTCGCTGATTTAATATAGACCCTATGTCTTTGCTTTGTGAAGAACTGTTATTACTGAGGACTGATATTGATCTGAGACAATGTTTTAGTGTTTTTTATGAGACAGTTTTATCTATGTTTTATGACAGAATTGCATTCAGTCAGTAAGCCTGGCTTTGTGGCATGGAGGGAGAATGCCATGATTATGGCTAAGATTAGCAACTAGAGTGTTGGAAAAGTCAGGCTGGGGAAGATGGGAGCATGTGGCCAGTGCTAGTTTGCCCATCTTGAGAAAGGACAGTGGCAGTTTAGTTCTGCTTATTGTTGCAACTGAAGCTTGTTGGGCATTGAAATGGCAAAAATGGGGACAAGGACTTTTCAATTCCAAGCCAGTGATCGCAGCCTTCATCACATGTGGGTGGATGCACAGGAACATGCAGAGAGACACACACACACACACACACACACACACACACACACACACACACACACACACACACACACACACATGACATAGGACACCCTGTGGTAATGCACTTTGGCCACACAGAGCAGGATTAGTGCCTCATCACAAACAGCTTCATTATCAGCATGCCACAGAATGCACAGACAATCTTATCTCTGCCTATATTATGGCTCCTTCTGGACAACTGTCACCCCCATGCCAAGGATACACTGTGTGGAGGAAGGAGTGAGTTCAAAGCTGATAGGAAAAGGCCTGATTGTTAGCAGGCACAGAAGGAAAAAAAATAATTCAGTCAATAAAATAGTACAGTTCTGAAACAGAAATTGTTAAAGGAGAAAGTAATACTTCATTTGCCTATGATTGCACACCAAACACAGGTTTCTTTTAAAAAGTCTGCATTCAGTTAAACTACTAGCACATTTTGAAAAAAAATATTTAAACATTCTTTAGAATTTTTAAAGACAATCAGTGAAAACAACAAATATATTTTTATTTAAAACTTTTACTATTTTATGCGTCTTTTCATTTATAATTGAAAAAAATGCAGCATATACTTTGACATTGAATGAAACAACAAATTTTCCAGTCTGTTTTGTTCTGCTGCAGGCTCCAAAAAATGATGCACAAATTTGTCTTCACTATCCTCATTGCATGGGCTCTTCAAACAGTCTCATGTACTCTTCAACTGACCCACATGTTTATTTCCATGATCATCTCACAGTGGAATGTGCCATTTTCCAAGCACAGCTGTAAAAAAGTATCCAATGCATTTTCGTTGACAATCTGCATCCTTTCTCTGGCTTCAGCTTTTTATGGCCTTGCATGATAAACAATGTGTTCTCATATTTTTACTTCTTAATGTGTCATCTTAACGCATTATATCTGTCATTAAATTACAGATGTGCCTGTCAAAAACACTGTGACTTCTTTGTCACATCAAACTTTTGAGCATTAAATGCTATACCTCCAATAAGCTTTACAGAGACTTTAAATGTAAAGGTGGTGATGCTTATTGGGTTCAGTGCTAATATATATATATATATATATATATATATATATATATATATATATATATATATATATATATTAATATAGTAAACATAATGATCTATATTGCTATTCTTTGCAACAGTCGTTGGCTGAGGTAGCTACTTAATGAGGATCGTGTACTGTTACCCTCACTGACCTGCAGATGTGGGGATAACAAAAGTTAAACAAAGCTAACATAAAGTTGGGAGTAGTCTTTGTATTATCTTTGTTTTATCGACACCCCATCTATTTTCTTGGTGACGATAATATTTAACTTACTCTCTATACTGCCATTTTCCTATATGACATATGATCGTTAGTTGAGATCCTATAAGCTTCTTTCTTCTACATCAATTTGTCTTTTCTTTGACCAAATCAGAAAGCCCCTAACAAAACAACGTGCCATCTATTAAAAAACAAATGACACCACAGAAGATATGAAAGTTGCCCCTTAAGGGCATACATGTGTTCCAGCACACTGACATTTGCATGCACAATGATGCACAGATCTTTGTTAGTGCATTTAGGCAAATAACACAGACTCTAATAGCTGCAGACATTGTAGACATGTAGGTGTAATATATATGTATCTCTATATATACACACATACACATATATATATAGAGAGAGAAAGAGAGAGTGAGAGAGAGAGAAACTGAAAGAAAAACCTTCTGCCTCCACATTAGCCTTATGGATAAAGTAGGACTGGTTCCTGGTCTAAACCTTCACTTCTTTATTCTGATTAAAACCACTTTTCTGTAGTCAAAGCCTCTTGTCATATAAATATACCATACTAATATTAACATGATATGTCACATATTTTACTATTATATGTAGAAACTGATATATGTAAATGGCATTAAATAAAGGCAGTTTAATTTATTATAATTATTAATACAAATAGACTGAAGTTAATAGATCCAAATTATTAATACAAATGGACTGATGTTAATAGATCCGACATGAACCTGTACCTCGGTTACATCATACTTCAACCTCCATATATTATGTTATAACAGGGTCTACTATAAGCACTCGAGTTCCATGCACTCAAAGAGTACTGTCTCAAAGCCAGGGACTCAAGCATCATGTAGCTCAGGCAGGCTGCCACTCATACTCACACTCAAATATAAGTCTGGGCAAGCAGCTGCTATAGTTTACCTGAACACATTATTTGAGTTTGAGTGAAGTAAATGTGGCAGCTGTGATGATGAGGGAGTGGGTGGTAGTGGAAGTGTAGATTATAGCATTAATCAGGAAAGGAGTTTTAGGTTTAGTAGGTGGGAGTGGGAAGGGAATTTTAGGATTATGGAGCAAGAAGGGAGTCTTAGTGTTAGAGGAAAAGAAGGGAGTCTTTGGGTTAGGGAGCATTAGGTAGAATTTAAGTTTAGGGAGTAGGCAGGACGTTAGGATTCTGGGAGGGCTATACAGTTTTATAAGATAGGATGCTGGATAGGCTAAGTAGTTATCAGTGATCAAGTTAGGGCAATTCAAGCCCTTGATTTTTCTCGCAAGAGGCAGGGAGCAAGTATTGCAAGCAAAAAGTATGTGAGTACTTGTTATAATGACCAATTGGTTATGACAGCTCAGATTTAATTTTCTACCTTAAAATTAGGTCTTTTGCAATGTGTTTCATTTTATGCACTCAAGATTAACTTAATTTACAACATTTGGAGAAATATACCTCATTATGTGATGGCTTAGATGTCATGTATTCCTGGGATAAAAATAAAATAATTTGTATACTAACACTGGAAAAAGTTGGCAAAATGTGTTTAATATAGATCTAAAAACCAATGTTGATATTACAGGGGTATAATATCACATAAAATGCCCAAATTATGGCCACAGGATCTTTATCACAAGCATTAAAAAATCACTACATAAAAGCTGAAACCTGCATAAAACTGTGCCATACTTGCTTATATGAATGTGTATGTGAATGAAACAAGAAATGCCTGTAAATATTTGTTAAAATAAAAAATACACTTTCCTGAGTTCCTTATGCCTTTGCTACATTAATGATTATCGGTACTGATAGTATATTTTAACAAACTGAACTTCCTTAAAGTGCAAACAAGAAAACAAGAATCTGATATGTGAATTTTCACATTTAAAAATTGGAACGTACTACAAAATAAATAGGAGTTTATATACATTTTGGTACACAATTCTTAAACGTTATAATCCTAGAAGGATATCTGTGTATTGTAAACAAATACATTTTATGATCAAAAATGATTTGTACTTGTTTCATATTGATAAAATAAAATTAAACAATATAATCAGTACATACTGCAGACCTAAAAATACACAAGGAAACAATTTTTAATAAATTTTTGAATATAAATGAGTATGTAAATAGTTTGGATGAAAGTAAAACAACTTTATATACTCAATTCCTAAACGAAATTAATGTAGTTTTCATTCATTTTAATCAATATACTGTTTTTGGCTTGCCACATAGAATACAAATAAGATGACTTTGAAAACATTACCAAAGTGCAACAATTAAGGCTATGTATGAAATTCTTGCCAGCTGCCATATTATACTACTGTTATTGTTCATTCCAGTATCACACCTGTTGAAACATTGACTACACAAAATCTAATCTGAGCATCTCTGCTTTCTTTTCAGGCTTGGTCTGAAAGGGTGCAGACAATACTGGCAAATTGAGGTCTGAAGACATTTGAGCATGTTTGAGCTGTACCAAGTTTCTTTTAACAACAGTGCTGTTGAAGGATGTTTTTGCTTTCTCCTTGGATTGCCTCAGACTTTTTACTAGGAGAGCATGTTGGCGTGATGTAGAGAATACTGGAGGCTTTGAACCATTTATCAAGAAGGATGGAGAACCATTAGTTTGAATTCGGGGTGTCCCAACCCATGAAATTTTTTTTGTTATACTGTCCCTAAGCATAGCCTGCCTAAGCCTAGGGAGTGGAGACAGCTGGGGTGTCTCTACCACTGTAAAGTAGCGACCTTCTTTCTCTGCATATCTCAGAATGGGGGCTGGGATATTAGTGTCTACTGCTTGCAGGAGATCCTTGAATTTTGGGTCCTGTTGATGGACAGGACTATGACATGTTCCTCTATTTTCAAGCAAAGGCTTAGATGTCCCTTTGTTCGTAGATGACACCAATGACTTTTCAGTTTTCTGACTTAACTGGAATGCATTATCTTCAAGAATGCTAGTTTTTTGCTCTTGAACAGGTGACTTTAAACTATCAGTCACATGTTCTATGATAACTGTTGTCATTTTTCCTGGTGACGGGCTTGTTGTGTCTCTGCAGGAAGATGTTGGGGGGTCCAAGTGCACCAGCTCTCTGTCAGCAAATTTGGAAACTGAAAAGATTATAAACCAAAAAGTATGTTATCATACATCCTTGGTAATGTTTGCTAATCAAGTAACAGAATTTCAAGATTGCAACACAATAAGCAATTAAAGTACAGCTGTAAAATAAATACATACATACATGCATACATGCATACATACATACATACATAAATAAATAAGTAAATAAATAAATACCACACTGTCCTCAGCAACCCACATAACCTATAGTGAGCTCCTCTGTGCACTTCTGTGGATTGATTGTGAGGAAGATTTAAAAAAATATATATTGACAACATTATCTCCCTCACCCCACTCAGTAATGACCTACTGTGTATATCTCAGGGCAGACGAGGTGGGATTTGACAATATCATTTCCCTCACCCCACTCAACAGTGATCTAACATGTACAACTCAGTGCAGATGAGGTGGGATTCAACAATATCATTTCCCTTAACTCATTCAACAGAGACTCAGTGTGTACACCTCAGGGTAGACAAGGTGGGATTCAGAGTGCAGGCCACTACTAATCCTGTATCAAAATCGACTTGTATATCTTGAGTTATGGGGCCATCAGGCTCCCAGAAACTCAGGGGGTCTGGATATTGTTTCAAGCATTTTGTGCCTTAATTTTACAAGATGTCTTGTTAACTTTTTTTAACTACTATGCAGACAAATGATATATTCAATGTATACTTTATATGTCTGATAATGATTAAATGATGGTCATGCAACATATTTTGGTCTTGTTCCACAAAACCAGTAGCCAGACATTAAAGTATTCCAAATTGCTCCACACAAATCACAATAGTCCTGCAAAGTCAGAATAATGAACAAATTACATTTTCCTCCACAAATAGCTCCAGACGTTATAGCTTCTTTGTCTGTATACATGTCAAATGTATAACTTTCATAAAATAAAAAAAATAAAATAAAGCAAGGCACACACAGTAATATATTCAAGTAGGTTTTAACCTCTTAGCACAAGAATCAGGCACAATTTTTAAATATTGCTCTTCTATATTTAAAGTTGCTAAACTAACAGGTTATGCTTTTTCTCAGGGAAGTGAAGCCTGAAACTCAAATGACTGCCATTTAGCTTCTGCAGTCCTCAATGAATTGTCAGAAAACCACACATTTTATGAGAAGTTGACCAAAAATGAGGCAAAATTAGGGAAATTCTAAGATATCAAGGACAATTTCCAGCTTACTTCACACAAATATAGTTTGAACCAATCAGCTATATAAGCCAAGAACCTATTTGCTCAAGACATGAGGGGCAAAAACAAACATAATGGGAGACCAAAAGCCTAAAATCTGAACAATGTTTAATATTACTCTATTTATGAAAAAACTAGGGCAACAGGTCTTGCATCAACATATATTTTTTGAAGAATAAAAAGTATGAACATTAATGACAGGCATTACTGATAGACTGTGATCCTCAAGGATATACCATAACAGGGGAAAAAGACAAATAAAGGTGAGTTGAGAGATATGCCAAGTGTCCACTGTTGTTCTATCTGTTTGCCTGATGGAGAAAAGAAAATGCCATCTTTTCAGCTACTATCCAGATTGTAGTTTCAAGCATTTTTTATCCTTACTGCATCAGTGATATTCAGTTTAATGTTCAGCTTAATGCTCAAAATTTCAAGCTTTAGGCTCAGTCTTACCCATAACCTATACAACAACTTCTGATTTGTTATGTAGAGTGTGGGTAAGACCAAGGCAAAGCTTAGGCATTCTGGCATTGTAAAGAGGGATGCAGCAGTAGCAGCATTTTTTTCTGTTAGGAAAGAAAGTAGCACATGTAGACATAATCAGAGAAATGCCCCTAGTTGAATGGCACCATAGACAGCAGCCTAGTTCTCTTATGTATAAGGCTGGCCATGCCTGTACCATGAGCCATACACAGCAGTGGTGGCACATAATATGGTTTATAAGAATAAAATACGTGGTCTGAAATGCAACAATGAAAGCAGCACTGCCAAACAAAGAATACTGCGACATTGTAAAGTGTAACTAAACTCCATACAGAAGATTACCTTACTTACTCACTTCCAGAGCTTATGATACAAGAGTTGGTATAATGATGAAAATCACTTCAGCAAGTGAATAAATACTGCACATAATATTGTGAACCACATGAAAATATGAAAATTACACATTTTAAAACATGACAACTAATGTAAATTAATAACAAAATTGTGAGAAACAGACTCAAAAACACCAGATCTAGAACTTAAAGTGTTTAATAACACTGGCCCCACTGAACTTCCTGTTATTCCTTGTCCAAAACTGCAAAGCAGTGCATAGGTTTATACTGTATCACCTAATGGACACTATGTAACTACATACACATGCATCACTCCTTTTTACAGAAGAAAAAACGCTGTGCACATAATATACAAGAAATCATCCCTACTAGAGGACGGTCAGAAGCAAATCTAATCTATTTAAACTGCCACTTCCTTTCCTTCTACACAAGAAAACTCAGTGAATCTGAACAATATTCATAGGTTCATAGGTTCATAGCTAGGTACTAGGCTATTGGCCTGAGGGCCTACATAAGCCTAGCCAACAAGGTTCCCTGGCTTACGCCACCCAAGCAAGTTATTTTCCTGTGCCACTGATGAGCAGACACACAGACATGATCCCCAGGGTGTATTTCCTACTTCCCATCTGCTCATCAAGATTTTTCTTGAAGAGTGCTAATGAAGAACTTTGCTTGACATAGATGGGTAGCCTGTTCCAGAGCATGGGAAGTCTCTGGGACAGGAATCTATCCCTCCAGTATGTCCTGTTTATTGTGGTGACAAGGTTTAGGTCCCTAGAGCATGTAGCTCAGAGGGATTTGGATTTCTTTAGGTGTAGCATGTCCAACAGCTCTGGGTTAGGCAGAGATCACCTCGGAGTAGGCAATATGCTACACAGTAAAGCTGGAGTTTTTTGAGACAGTCAGTGTAGGGCATCTGTTTGAGGCCAGTAATCCTCTTTGTGAGGTACTTCTGTAGCCTTTCGAGCTGCTCTAGATGTCTTGTGAGGTACATTCCAAAAGGGGCGTTGTACTCTATAATGGGTCTAATGAGTGTCAAGTAGAGGGGAACAATGACCTCTTTTTACTGGATGAGAACCCTTTTATGATGAGGTGTGCCACGTAGAAGGGCTTCCTGACTACTGTGGCGATGTGACTATCAAACGACAGACTACTGTCCACCTGGGTCCCAAGGTCTCTTATCACACATTCAGTATTAAGTAGACCACTGTCTATGTAGTAGTTCATGGGTGCTGATTTTTTACCAAAGGGGATGACAATGCACTTTTTGGCACTGAGCTTGAGGCCATGGCTCTTACACCAGGCATCTGTCTCAGCATGGCCCTTCTGTAGGATTCCCACATCATTTGGGGACTTGACTATGTCTCCTAGTTTGCAGTCATCTGCAAACTTCATTAGCCAGAGGCCTTCTGTGTTAGCCTGTACTTCAGAGAAGTAGATACCAAACAGGAGAGGTCCCAGGACTGAACCCTGTGGTACTCCACTTGTCACTGGTTTGAGGTCAGATTTGGAGTGTGCAACTTTTGCAGTGTGGGTTCTGTCAGTGAGCCAGTTGACAGCACATCTTGTGACGTAGGGATTTATACCTAGTTTAGTGAGTTTAGCTATAATTCCAGAATGGGCGATGGTGTTGAAAGCCTTGGCGAGGTCAAAATAGGCTGTGTGAACCACCTTACCCTCATCTATGGCTTTGGTGACTGCCTTAAAGAAGTCAATCGGGTTCAGGAGACATGATCTGCCTTTCACAAACCCAAACTGTGTGGGATCTAGAGTTTGGAGGTTACCAATGTCTTTGTTTATGAGTTCCATGATGATAAGTTCCATGGCCTTGCAGACCAGGTTCGTCAGGCTAATAGGGCGATAGTTCCCGGGATTAGTGGTGGCTCCCCCTTTGTGGAGTGGGATAACTGTTACTGTACGCCATTCAGTGGCACAAAGCCTGATGTAAGGCTATGATTGAACATGATGCGTAGGTGGGGAGCCAGTTCATTCTGAAGTTCGTGTAAAATGCAGCCTGAGATGTTGCCCGGTCCCATGGATGCTGTATTTTTGGCTTTAGAGATGCAGCTTTTACCAAAGTAGTTGTGATTACAAGGGACTCTGCATTCTTCCTGTATAGATGTGGGCCCTTTAGGAGGTGAGGGGGGGAGTAAAGTTAGCACTGAACCTATCTGACAGGATGTTGGCAATATCAGTTGGTTCTGTAATTTTCGTGCAGTTGTGCTGTAACTCAGAGCAGATCTGGGTGTTGTCACTGAGATTCTTGACATAGCTATAGAATGCTTTGTGGTTGTCATTAGAATCAGTGGCAATTTTGTTTTTGTAGATAGCTTTGGAGGATCTTATAAGGGATCTCAGCTTCTTACTGAGGTTGACTAGGGAGCTCCTCCACTCATGGGATTTTACTCTCTTTTGCAATAATTTCTTCCTTCTGTTGTACAGTTTGTTTATGGCAGGGGACCACCAGATTGTCTTCCTTTTTTTGGAGGATAGTGTCTTGGTTCTGTTTGGGATAGCACGATCCATGCACTCGTGTAAGTGCTTATAGAGTGCATTTGTGTAGGATTCAGCAGTCGCAACTGTATTGTCCATCTGCATGGATGTCATGAAGTTCACCACTTCTGTCTTAAAAAGCATGAAGTTGGCTGTGGCGAAATGTTTTACTGTGGTTTCCTTAATGGGGGTTGGGGGCGGGATGTGGATATCAAGGGTGATTAGCTTATGGTCGGATCGGACCAATGAGGAGTTGACTTCAGGTGTGGAACACTGGTCACTCATGTTGGTAATGACCAGGTCTAGGATATTGTTGCCCCTGGTGGGGTGTGGATAAGTTGATCCAGGGCATTGGAGTTTATGAATTCTAGAAAACTTTGTGTGAAGGAGTTGGTACATGAGTAGTTTTCCCAGTTAATGGTGGAGTAGTTGAAATCGCCCGTTATTAGGGTGGTTGGTTGAACTCTAATATTTTCCAGTACATCAAGAAAAGAGGAGTGGAAATCCTGGGGCATGGTGGGGGATCTGTAGCAAGCTACAATTTGGATAGCAGTTTTGCCCAGAGTTAGTTGCATTTGGATAACCTCGGATGCATTATGCTGAGCAACTAGCCTGGAGGTGTGGATATCCTTAATGAATATGGACACACCTCCGCCTTTGGTGTTCTGGTCCAGGTTACATGGCCGAAAAGTGTGGTATAAGTTATAGCTGAGTAGTGCAGGGGTGCTCTCTGGAGCCTTCATCCAGGTCTCAGTCACTGCACAGATATCAATGTTCTCCATTTTAAGGAGTGCCTCGACTGAGTGCATTTTGAGATTTAGACTTCTAGCATTGAGTAGCATTACCCTCAGTTTTTGCTTGCCTGTTCCTGTTACAGTGGTGAATTTGTCATTTGAACCTTGCCTAAAAAAGGCACGATAGGGGTGGCAAGAGCCTTAGCCAGTATCCAGAATCCCAGGGGCGACAGGTGCAGGCCATCTCTGGCAAAGCATCGTGGTTTGTCGACCATGTCATCCCAAACAGACAGATACTGGATCCCCTTAGAATGACACCAGAAGCTTAGCCAATTGTTGAAGTCAATCATTTTGTCCTTGTACTGCGGTATCATTCTGGGTGATGGCAGAATGTTACTCAGAGCTAGGGTCATACCTGCCTGGGCTTCAAGATCGAAGAGCTCTTCCATGTCTCTTTTCATGTAGTCCAGGGAGGTACATCTCAGGTCATTCACACCAACATGGACAATGACAGAGTCATGTTTGTACTTGTTGTGGAGTGATCTGAGGGCATGGGTTATGTGGCAGATCCTGGCACCTGACAGGCAGCTGACAGTAACCTTCACCTTGTTTAGCCTGGTGAGTGGGACATCAGTGTGCCTGACTATAGAGTCACCTATGACTAGTGTGTTGGATACGTTGTTTTTGCCTTATTGGCTGTGGTTGAGTGGCACACTGAGTCTGTGGGCTATGTGCTATTTGGCTATGTGCTATTTGGGTTGTGTTGGAGGGTGGAAGTTGCTTGTGTTTCTGCTTTGGAGGTCTCTGTTGCTTAGGCAGATTATTATTGAGAGCCTCCACGAATGTTTTTTGTGTTTGTATTTGTATTATATTCTGTTGTAGCTACCATTCCACAATACAATGCAAATGAAAAACACCTGTAGTAGCATTGGGTTTACGAGTATAATAAGCTATAGCCCAAAGAAAAAAAAGGAAAGTTGTGTAAAATCTTACCATAACCATAGATGTCCTTCTCTTCCATGTTGCAGTATTCACTAGTGGGTTTACCCTTCTTCTTGTTCAGCCAGGTTTCCAAAGCTTTTCCAGTCCTTGTTGGTGCATTGGATGTCGTGGGCCATAAAAATGATGATTGCATGCACCAGTCCTCAGAACCAAGAAGCCCCAGATGAAGGCAGTCCTGATAGCATAGCCTGTGTAGAAGCTGAGGAGAGCAAGTGCAAGGAGAACAGGGGGATGGAGGGAGGGAAGGAACACTGCAACCTGGAAGAGAAGGACATCTATGATTATGGTAAGATTTTCCACAACTTTCCTACGTCCTTCTATTCCAATGTTGCAGTATTCACTAGTGGGTGAGTACAAAAACTCACTGCTGACTGGGTGGTGGTCTGGTTAAGGATTCCAGGAACCCATGCAGGATAGCCCTGGAAAATCCTGCTCTGGTCCTGGGGATGTGATCCAACTTGTAGTGCTTGGTGAAGGTGTGTACAGATGACCAAGTAGCAGCTTCTAGAATGGAGTTAGTATCTAGACCTTTAAAGAAGGCTCCAGAGAAAGCCATAGCCCTTGTGGAATAGGCTCTGATGTTGCCTGTTAGTGTCTTTTCATAGTGATAGTAACAAAAGGAGATGCTCCTAGCAATCCAAGAAGAAATTGTTTGTTTCCTACAGCTTTCTCCAGAGCCCTGGGGTGGAAGGAAACAAACAACTGGTCTGATTTGCATATAGGCTTGGTCTTATGCAAGTAGAAACGAAGTTGCCTGTGTACATCCAGGGAGTGAAGGACTCTCACTGTCTCCCTGAAAATTAGGAAAGAAGCTGGGAAGTTGAATAGCCTGATATAGGAAGAGGTCATTAACTACCTTGGGGGTGAAGGAGGAATTAATCCTGATGCTGACCTGTCCATATGGAAAACTAGGAAGGATAGAGTAGCCATGAGGGCTTGGAGCTCTGAAACCCTCCTGGCTGATGTCAAAGCTACTAGCAGTACTGTTTTCCAAGTGCAAAACTTCAAGTCAGCCTTGCCAGCTGGTTCAAAGGGTGGCAGAGTGAGTTTTTCCAGCACATAATTAAAATCCCAGGGAGGAGGAGATGGTTTTCTAGGGGGTCTTAAGTGTAAAACACCTTTTAGGAATAGCTTGGCTGGAAGCCTGGAAGCAAGTGAAGGCTCCATAGGCAGGCAGGCAGAAATGGCAGACAGGTGTGCTTTTAAGGAGGATTAAGACAAGCCTGTCTTTAGCAGTTCACACAGGTAAGAGAGAATTAGAGGCAGGTTGCTGTCTCTTGCGGCTCTATTTGTATTTTCTGACACCAGATAGAAAACCTTCACCATTTAGAGAGATAGGATTTCCTAATGTTTGGTTTCCTGGCCTCCTGCACAACTGAGAGCACGTCCTCATTGTATAGGTGTCTGAAGGGAATCAGAATCCTATCAGTCACGGGGATCTCCACTGTGGATGAACCTGTGTCCCCTGGTGCTGTGTGACTAGATCCACTAAGGGTAGTAACTTGTTTTGATTGTCCTTGGATAGATGAAGAAGTAGGGGGAATGAGTGCTGCCTTGGCCAAAAGGGGGCTACCAACAAGAATTTTGGTGAATCCTGCTGAATTTTCAGTAGGACTCTGGATCAGAGGGAAGGGGTGAAAATTGTACATGAATTTCCCCTTCCAGGACATTAAGAAGGCATTTGTTTGAAGAGCCTTCAGGTCGTACGTTCTGGAGCAATAGCTCTGGAGTTGCCTGTTTGTGGAGGAAGCGAACAGGTCTATCTGTGGAATACCCCACCTATGGATCAGCTCTAAGAATACCTCCCTTGACAGCATCTACTTGGGACTGACTGAGGAGGTTCTGCTTAAGGAGTCTGCCTGGCAATTTTGTTGGAACAGGCTTCCAGTAGGGAGATCCCCCAGGAGACAGCTAGATCCCATACCTGTAAGGTTAGTCCACAGAGGAGGTAGGACTTCATCCCTCCTTGCTTGTTCAAGTACCACATCACTGTGGTGTTGTCTTTGAAGATCTTCAAAATGCTCTGTCTGAAGAAAGGTAGAAAGGCCTGCAGGGCCAGAAGTATGGCTGACATTTCCTTGATGTTGATATGCCATTGTTTGTGTTTGCCTTTCCACAGACCTTGCACTTTTCTTGTGTCTAATGTTGCTCCCCAGCCCAGATCTGAGACATCTGTGTGCATGATCTGAGATGGGGTGGACAATTGTAGGGGGAGACCTGGGTTTAGGGTCACTTGGGCCATCCACCACTTTATCTTTTGGTGGAGGCTGGGAGGAAGTGGGATTCTGAACTCTAGGTGGTGTGAGTGCTGGGTCCATACTGAGCGAATATACCATTGCATCGTTCTCATGTGTAATCTTGCAAGTGGCAGCCATGTGGCCAAGAAGTTTGAGGAATTCCCTCACCATCAGG
Source organism: Protopterus annectens (assembly GCF_019279795.1). Lineage (NCBI taxonomy): Eukaryota > Metazoa > Chordata > Ceratodontiformes > Protopteridae > Protopterus > Protopterus annectens. Next base: position 1,428,560,175 of record NC_056725.1, read on the forward strand.
GTGGGTGAAAGGAGGGCAGATTGAAGGTGTTGGGTCAGGGAAAGCACTTTTTCCTGAGGTAGGAAGGCCATCCTGAGGTCTGTTCTGATTCTGCATCCTAGGAAGACAATGTCTTGTGTAGGATTTAGATTGGATTTGGGGAAGTTTATGAGGAACCCTAGGGACTGCAGCAGGACCAAGAGGTTCTCTTTGTGGGCTAGGAGGGTTTGTCTGTCTATGCCCTGAATGAGCAGATCATCTATATATGGGAATATTTGCA
>NC_056725.1:1428565433-1428642933 GCF_019279795.1 Protopterus annectens
GACCTTGAGCAGTATCCTACCTTCACCTAGAATGATGCCACAATACAGTGATAAGATGATCAGCTTTAATAATTGGCTTAAATTCTGGTGTCATTCAAAGGGGATCCAATGTCTGTCTGCCTGGGATGACATGCTGGACAAGCCACGCTGCTTCATGAGGGACAGCTTGCACCTGTCACCCCTAGGCTTCCGGATATTGGCAAAGGCTCTTGCCACCCCCATAGTGCCTTTTTTAGGCAAGGCTCAAATTCTAAACTTACCACCCTAGAACACAAAAAAGGAAAAAAACTAAGGGTAATGCTGCTCAATGCCAGAAGTCTCAATCTCAAGATGCACGCACTCGAGGCCCTTCTCAGTATGGAGAACATCGATGTCTGTGCTGTGACAGAAACCTGGTTCAAGGCTCCTGAGAGCACCCCAGCACTATCAGGTTTCACCTCATATCATGCGTTCCGGCCCCAAAATCCGGACAACACCAAGAAAGGGGGGGGTGTCCATATTCATAAAGGACACCCACACCTCAAGGTTGGTGACAACGCATGATGCATCGGAGACCATCCAGGTGCAATTAACCATAGGTAAGACTGCTATACAATTTGTAGCATGTTACAGGCCACCCTCTTAAACTCAGGAACCTCACATGGCCTTCCTGAAAACATTGGAGGGGATAAATGTATCTCCAAACACCATCATACTAGGTGACTTCAACTACCCTAATATAGACTGGGAACACTACTCAAGCCCAAACACTCCAGCCCAAAGGTTCCTGGAGTTCATAAACTCAAATGCCATGGAACAACTAGTCACCATCCCCACAAGAGGAGAAAACATACTTGATCTCATCATCACAAACATGGGATCACAATGTTCAACACCGGAAGTATACCCCTCACTGGTGAGATCAGATCATAAACTAATCTCGCTGGAGGTCCTCATCCCACCCCCACCTAAAATAAAAAAGACCACAGTGAAAAACTTCTCAAAAGCCGACTTCACACTTCTAAAAACTAGTGTGGTCTCCTTTAAGGCCCCTGAGCCAGTGGTAAACATTACTCAAACCGCTGAATCACTTACAAATGCCTTCTACCAGCACCTACAGGACTGCATGGATCAGGCAATCCCAAACAAAACTAAGACTCTTTGTACCAAAGGCAAGCGTCCAGTCTGGTGGACCCCAGCCATAAACAAGCTCTACAACAAAAGGAGGAAGCTACTACAAGACAGAGCAAAATCCTTGAAAGGTAAGACACCTTTGATCATTATAAGTAAAAAACTAAGAGCTCTCATAAAATCATCCAAGGCAAATTTTGAGAGAAAAATCGCCAAGGACTCAAAAAAGACAATCATAAGGCCTTCTTTAGCTATGTTAGAAACCTAGGAGGAAACTCCCAGATATGCTCAGAATTAGTTCAAAATGATGTGAAGATTACTGAACCAACACACATTGCCAACATACTGGCTGACAGGTTCAGTGCAAACCTCTCCCCCCTTCCCCCCAAAAGGAGAGATATCTATACCAGAGGATTGTAGCCCCCCAAACATCTCCAACGCCCAGGTGAGAACTGCTCTCTCCAAGGCAAAAAACACAGCATCCATGGGACCGGATAGTGTCCCCGGCTGTGTGCTCCACGAACTCAATGAGGAATTAAACCCGCAGTTAGGACAACTGTTTAATCTTAGCCTCACCTCAGGATACGTACCCAAGGAGTGGCGCACGGCGACTGTGGTCCCACTTCACAAGGGCGGTGCCTCCACCGACCCTGGAAATTACCGTCCCATTAGCTTGACAAGCCTTATCTGCAAAGCCATGGAGAGGATCATAATGGAACTCATAAATAAAGACATAGGGAACTTGCAGACTTTGGATCCAACCCAGTTTGGCTTTGTCAAAGGCAGATCATGCCTTTAAACTTGGTTGACTTTTTGAGACAGTCACCAAGGCCATTGATGAGGGAAAGGCAGTCCATACAGCCTACCTCGACCTGGCAAAGGCCTTCGACACAATACCCCACTCAGGTATCATCGAAAAACTCATCAGCTTGAATGTAAACCCATACATCACAAGATGGGTTGCAAACTGGCTAAGTGACAGAACCCACAGGGTCAGAGTTGCTGGAGCCATGTCAGACTCAAAGCCTGTCACAAGTGGTGTCCCACAGGGCTCAGTTCTGGGTCCACTCTTGTTTGGCATCAACTTTTCTGAAGTACAAGCAAACACAGGAGGGTTATGGCTGACAAAGTTTGCAGATGACTGCAAACTGGGCGCCATAGTCGAAAACACATCTGACACAGATATCCTTCAGAAGGGCCTCACAGAAATGGATAACTGGTGCCAGAGCCATGGCCTAAAGTTAAACGCCAAGAAATGCATAGTCATACCCTTCGGGAAAAACAAGGTTACCTACCACATAGGTGGCAATCCACTGAGCACAGAAGAAGTCATCAGGGATCTGGGGACCCAGGTTGACAGTAGCCTCTCGCTTGACACTCATGTTGCTAAAGTAGTTAGGAAAACCTTCTACATTGCCCACCTGATCATGAAGGGATTCACATCTAGATCAAGGGAGGTCATCGTCCCCCTGTACTCATCACTCATTAGACCTATGATTGAGTACAATGCCCCATTCGGAATGTATCTGACCCGACACCTGCAGCAGCTGGAAAGGTCCCAAAAGTTCCTCACCAGAAGGATAAAGGTTCTCAAAAATATGTCTTATGCTGCCCGACTGAAAGAACTCCAGCTCTATTCAGTCTCATACCGCTTGCTCAGAGGTGACCTGTGCCTGACATATAAGGCCATGTCAAACCCAGATTTGATGAATATGCTTCACCTCAAAAAATCTAGGTCCCTCAGAACTACAAGGGCGGGAGACTTAAACCTTGACACGGTTATTAATAGAACGTGCTGGAGGGACAGATTCATCACCTAGAGACTCCCTATGCTGTGGAACAAAATCCCGGTACATGTGAGGCAGAGCACCTCGCTGGCCTTGTTCAAGAGGAATCTTGACCAATGGATGGGAGATCGCAGATATACCCCAGGGATTACTTCAGTGTCACTGTTTGACAGAGGCACAGCAAAATAATAGGCATAGTTTTATTCAAACTAAAGGGGTGGCGAAAGCCACATAACTATGGGCTAGGCTTATAAATGCCCTTGGGCAGATAGCCTAGTATGAACCTATGAACCTATGAACCTAAGTGACTGGTATTTGGAACTGTTCATAATTCCCTCCACCTCGACTAAAGCTCCAGTTCTAGCTGTAGAAAAGCAACCCCAAAGCATGATATTGCCACCACCATGCTTCACTGTGGGGATGGTGTTCTTTTGGTGATGTGAAGTGCTGTTTTTGTGCCAAACATACGTTTTGGAATTGTGGCCAAAAGGTATGTTTGGCACAAAAACAGCACTCATCAGACCAGAACACATTTTCCCAAATGCTTTTGGGAGACTTGATGTATTGTTTTGCAAATTTTAGCCAGGCCTGGATGTTTTTCTGTATAAGAAAAGGTTTCCATCTTGCAACCCTGCCCCATAGTCCAGACATATGTAGAATATGGGAGATTGTTGTCACATGTAGTACACAACCAGTACTTGACAGAAATTCCTGCAGCTCCTTCAGTGTTGCTGTAGGTCTTTTGGCAGCCTTGCCTTTTCATCAATTTTGGAGGGAAGTCCAGTTCTTTGCAATGTCACTGTTGTTCCGTATTTTCTTCACTTTTTGATGACTATCTTCACTGTGTTCCATGGTATATCCAATGCTGTGGAACATTTTCTGTACCTTTCTCCTGACTGATATCTTTCAACAATGAGATCCCTTTGATGCTTTATAAACTCTCTGCGAACCTTGGCTTTTGCTGTAGCAGGCAACTGAGTAAATGTCAGGAAAATCCTACTAGGACAGCTGAACTTTATTTGGGGTTAATCAGAGTATCTTTAATTGATGGCAGGTGCATACCCCAAAAGACTGAATGCTGTAATTAAATCAAAAGGTGTTTCAACAAAGTATTAGTTTAAGGGGTTTTTTATATATTTTTTTTTCCATAATGGATGTGTTTGTTTTTCAATTGAATTGTACAGTTTATAGGTCACATTAAAGGTGGTAAAAGTTTTGAAATGATTTATTGTGGTCTAATTTTCTTATATCACAAAAACCTGGCATTTTAATAGGGGTGTGTAAACTTTTTATATCCACTGTGTGTGTGTATATATATATATATATATATATATATATATATATATATATATATATATATATATATATATATATAGATAGATATACATATGTGTGTGTGTATTTCAAATAATATTTGAGCTCCATTTGTGTCTGGTGTGGTACAGAAACCTAAGACTCTTTAGGAATCATTTCTAAATTACAGTAAGCATTTTATAAGTGCGGGATCTGGAAATATTTTCCCTTAAACTTCTAAAAAGCTATATTTGTGACCTACAGCTTTCCAACCCTGTAATGAAGTCCCTTAAAATACCAAGCAGAGCAGGAGCTTGGGAAACTGAGAACAAATGGGAATTAATATAAGGAAAACAAAATAGAAAATGCAAACAAAATACTTTTGATTACAAACTTCTTCATGACCTATGGCTATAAGTGTGCTTATAAAATATTTTGTTTAGCTAACAAAAAGCATGGCCTTTACATCCCGCAGCATATCTATGGCAGTAGTCTGGTCAGAATGTCACCTGCTACTAATTTTAGTCTTACCCTTTCTTAGTTCCTATTCTTCAGAATCCAATTCTCTTAAAAATACTTATTTGAAAGTCTAGATGTCCCATACTCCACTACTCCTACCAGAATATTTGATCTACCTGTGTTTACCCTAACAAAAATGAACTTGTTGCTACAGTCAGTCAGAGACTAAAGAAAATAACAAGTAAGCATGTATTTCTTAGATAACAGCACTGTTTAGTTCTTAGTAGAGTAGTTGAAAATGTCCCACAAATTTTTGTCTGTCTTAACAAGCATTTTACTTAATTTTGAAATTATGGTCATTTCAACTGCTGCTGACCTGAATTGATTACCTGTTTAAAGAAATAATCTGAAATCTTCTGAAAAGTCATATTTACAAACACAGAGGGCATACAAAAGCATGTGTAGGCATTTGTGTAAACACACACGCACCCATGCATGCACACAGACACACACACCCACACCCACACACACCCACACACACACACACACACACACACACACACACACACACACACACACACACACACACACACACGCGCATGCACGCACGCACGCACACACACACGCAGACACACACACACACACACACACACACACACACACACACACACACACACACACACACACACACGCACTATAATTTGATTTTGTAGCTTTTTACATTCCAGGTTTTCTGCTCACTTGTCTACTTAGTGTAATTTTGTCACTTTATGTCCAATGGTTGCAAGTGGAATGACAGGAAAAATTACTATTTCTTTCTTTTGTACTTTTACAATGAACAAGCATCATTTCTAGAGTTTTCTATAAGTCTGAATTCACATTCTTTTCCAGTGTTTTGTCAAATCAAGCCAGCAGTTATCCAGCTAATGATTCATTTCATTTAGATCATCTGGCTTCACCTTTTTTTGTAACACAACTGTAGATAGAAGATAAAGATAAGTGATAAAATTGCAATGGCAGGGAAAGGAAGCCATATTCAGCCATATATCTCAAATACCTACTAGTTTGGAAAATAACATGTTATGAATACAATACCTGACAGTCATGAGAAAAATTAACCAAAAAGAGGTTATACAAATCTTGAGCCTCATATGAGCTGATCTGATCTCATAAGTAAAATTAAATGAAGCAATACATGGCTAGGTTGATTTCAAAACTGACAACATGGATTTACTTAGATGACTGTGCCTTATGTAATGACAATATTCAATGTTATAACTAGAAAAAATATTATGGTTAGCTAAATATATTCTTTCATTTTGATGCAGGTTTGTTTGGGACAGATAAAACAAAAAAGGTAATACTTGCAAGGATATATATACTAATGTTTGACTGGGGTCCTCCAGTATAAGGTTTGACTTGGCCTCATGGGGTGTAGACCTGAGTAGCAGAAGTGGTACTCATATTGTAATATAAGCCTTACGTAATGACAATTAATATTTAATGTTATAACTAGAAAACATATTATGCTTAACTAAATATATTCCTTCATTTTGATGCAGGTCTGTTTGGGACAGATAAACTGATCTGTAACTCTTTTAACACAAGCCAATGTCATTCTATAGCTTTATTAAGAAGTCAACAGTGCTAAGTTGAAGTTTTCTGTCTTGTAAGTAACTTAGCCCTGTATATTCACATTTCTATTGCCTTTGAGTCTGTTGTATCATTATACTCCATTAAAAAGAGTTGCAGATTTCTAGCAGGATATGAGACACCTTTTTATTTAAACTAAATGGTTTCCACAGCAGTTTATCTATGATGATATGCTTTTGGTGAATGTTCACAAACCTTTGTATATCATTAACTGGTACACAGAAAGCAGGCTGCTATAAATACTGTTTATCATTTCAGAAGTAGTCAGAATTGGACATTTAGCAGTAATATGGAGCTTGTTAGCGATGCTGTCACTTTATACCTCAAGTGGTCGTAATTTGCCATCCTTAACATATGATTAAGGAAAAAACAAGTTTACAAAGAACTTTGAAGGATTTACAGTCCATACCTTTTTAAACTTTTATGGTAAACTCTCAGTTAACCAGAACTCAAGCAAACAGAAAAAATTGAAGAAATACAGTACAATTTTCATGTGTTGCACTTTCTGTTTTCCTCCCACAGAAACATACCTTATATTTTTAGAGTTTTAGAGTTTTAAAAAGGAAGGCAGGAATAAATTCCCTCTCTCCCCAACCTGAGAAGAAGTCTAACCAAACAAATAGTGTAAGGTACAGTATTAGGCCTATTTTTATATTAACTCTCAAGCAACCAGAAACTACAGTTATCTGGCATCTACCAATCCCCATGGGTGCCGGATAACTGAGAGTTTACTGTATTTTTTGTTTCTTAGTTAGTGTTGACATCTACCTAATCTAAAGGCAATGACTGATCCAATTCTGTTTGAAAGCTTATATTTGAAACCCTTCACTGGGGAAGTAAGTATATTCAGTAGCCTAATACTAAAAACAAATATAAGTAATAGAGGTAAAACTATGACTCATATTGCACACAGCCTTCCCGGATAACAAATTAAGCTTTTCCTTACTGTCTGAGCAAGCTAGTCATTAACTTCCTTCAATAATAATAATACTGATTTATGTACACAGTATGTAGAAAATATTTACATGGGGTTACCTCAATCAAGTTGTTTGAACAGCAGTTAGGTTATCAGTGTAAACTGAACTATAAAGATCTGAAAAGAGCTTTGTGCATATAACAGCCTTATGGCTAGAAGAATGCAAATATTGTCTTACTATATTATAGGATAATGTGGAATGTTCATCTATTCAGTTCTGCCATGTGTTAGGGAGCTACAGTATAATTGATGGGATACCCTGATAGGTACCAATGAAAGTGCATTTTTGGGTATTTTTTGCTAAGCAGTAATTTTATAATATGTTTCTATTTTGGCCATGTAAACATCATATTGGGAAAGGAAAGTACAGTTTAGATAGTACACTTAGTATAATAGTAGGCATATGAAAGCTCACTGTTGAAGAAGCCTTAGCTATATGGGTTACATCCTACATAGGATATAACAGCTGGACAGCCTTCAAAGCTTAGGACTCCTTTCTATGTGCCCAGATCATTGAGAGCCTGGGCAACGTTGGAGAAAATAATCCTTTTTTCCAAGCCCCTCAGAGCTTTCATACCAACTGAGGCGTGTCCATATTCATTAAGGATAGCCACACCTCCAAGCTAGTTGCTCCGCATAATGCATCCGAGATTATCCAAGTTCAACTAACTCTGGGCAAAACCACAATCCAGATTGTAGCTTGCTACAGAGCCCACACCATGCCCCAGGATTCCCACTCTTCTTTTCTTGATACACTGGAAAATATTAAGGTATAACCTAACACTCTAATAATGGGTGATTTCAACTACCCTGCCATTAACTGGGAAAACTACTAGTGTACCAACTCTTTTGCTCAACATTTTCTGGAAATCATCAATTCCAATGCCTTGGATCAACTTATCCACACCCCCACCAGGAGCAGCAATATGCTAGACCTGGTTGTCTCCAACATGGGAGACCGGTGTTCCACACCAGAGGTCAGCTCCTCATTGGTCAGATCCAACCACAAGCTAATCACCCTAGACATCCCGCTCCCACCCCCATTAGGAAAACAACCATAAAAAAATTCTCCAAAGCAAACTTCACACTTCTTAAGACAGAAGTGGCAAACTTCACAACACCAATGCAGATGGACAATAGAGGTACGACTGCTGAATCCTACACAAATGCACTTTATAAGCACTTACACGAGTGCATGGATTGTGCTATCCCTAACAGAACCAAGATGCTATCCTCCAAAAAAAGGAAGCCAATCTAGTGGTTTTCTGCCATAAACAAACTCTACAACAGAAGAAAGAAACTGCTGAAAAAAAGAGTAAAATCCCATGATTGGAGGAACTCCCTGGTCAGCCTCAGTAAGAAGCTGAAATCCCTCATAAAATCCTCCAAAGCTAGTCATGAAAATAAAAACACCACTGATTCTAATGACAACCACAAAGCATTCTATAGCTATGTCAAGAATCTCAATAGCAACACTCAGATCTGCTCTGAGTTGCAGCACAATGACACTAAATATACAGAACCAACTGATATTGCCAACATCCTGGCAGATAGGCTCAGTGCTAACTTTACCCCCCTCTGACCCCCTAAAGGGCCCATCTTTATACCGGAAGAATACAAAGTTCCTGTAATCACAGCTTCACAGGTAAAAACCTCACTCTCCAAAGCCAAGAACACTGCGTCCATGGGACCTGACAGCATCCCAGGCTGCTTTCTACACGAACTACAGAATGAATTGGCACCCCACCTAAGTACCATGTTCAATCATAGCCTCACCTCAGTCTTTGAGCCCACTGAATGGTGCACAGTGACGGTTATCCCACTCCACAAAAGGGGGGGGCCACAACAGACCCCAGGAACTACCACCCAATTAGCCTGACGAGCCTGGTCTGCAAGGCCATGAAATGTATCATCATGGAATTCATAAACAAAGACATTGGTGATCTCCAAACTCTGGACCCCACACAGTTCGGGTTTATAAAAGGCAGATCATGTCTCCTAAACCTGATAGACTTCTTTGAAGTAGTCACCAAACCCATAGATGAGGGTAAGGTGGTTCACACAGCCTATCTAGACCTCGCCAAGGTGTTCAACACCATCCTCCACTCTGGAATTATAGATAAACTCACTAAACTAGGTATACATCCCTGTGTTACAAGATGGGTTGCCAACTGGCTTACTGACAGAACCCACACTGTGAAAGTAGCAGACTCAAAATTAGACTTCAGACCAGTGAAAAGTGGAGTACTACAGGGTTCAATCCTGGGTCCTCTCCTGTTTGGTATCTACTTCTCTGAAGTATGGGCTAACACAGAAGGTCTTTGGCTAACTAAATTTGCAGATGACTGCAAACTAGGAGCCATAATCAAAACTCCTAAGGATGTGGACATCCTAAAAAAGGGCCTCACTAAGACAGATGCCTGGTGTCAAAGCCATGGTCTCAAGTTCAATGCCAAAAAGTGCATTGTCATCCCCTTTGGTAAAAACTCTGTACCCATGAACTACCACATAGGCGGTAGTCTACTTAACACCGAAAGTGTGATAAGAGACCTTGGGACACAGATGGAGAGTAGTCTCTCCTTTGATAATCACATCACCACAGTGGTCAGGAAATCCTTCTACATAGCACACATCAACACAAAAGGTTTCTCATCCAGAAAAAAAGAGGTCATTGTTACTCATCACTCCTTAGACCCATTATAGAGTACAATGCCCCTTCTGGTATGTACATCACAAGACATCTACAACAACTGGAAAGGACGCAAAAGTACCTCACAAAGAGGATTACTGGCCTCAAACAGATGCCTTACGCAGACCGACTCAAAAAACTCCAGCTTTACTCCGTCGCATATAGCCTACTCAGAGGCAGTCTCTGCCTAACATACAAAGCTATGTCAAACCCAGAGCTTTTAGACATGCTCTACTTAAAGAATTCCCAATCCCTCTGAGCTACATGCTCTAGGGACCTAAACCTTGTCACCACAATAAATAGAACATGCTGGAGGGATAGATTCCTGTCCCGGAGACTTCCCTTACTCTGGAACAGACTACCTATCTATGTCAAACAGAGCTCTTCATTAACACTCTTCAAGAAAAATCTTGATGATTGGATGGGTAATAGGAAATTCACTCCGAGGATCACTTCTGTGGTTCTGCTTGACAGGGGCACAGGAAAATAATTTTCTTGGGTGGCGAAAGCCAGGGTACCTTTTTGGCTAGGCTTGTATAGGCCCTAGGACCAATAGCCTAGTACCTACCTATGAATCTATGAACCTATGAAAGAGGGATACCCTGAGAAGGTCAATGCTATTCAAATAACAATAAAAATCCTCATCTTGGCAAATTAAAATCATACAAAATAAGGGGTTTGGAGGGAGGGAGTGACTACTGCAGCAGTGATATTCAGACATCTACTGTTGTGCTACGTTTACTCACACAATTGTATTATGTTCATCACTTGAACACTGCTGCATTAGCCTTAGCTACATGGATAGAGTAGTTTAGCTTATAAGGTTTGGGTAGAGTAAAGATTAGGGTTCAGGGGCCCCTAGTGAATGGTTCTAGCAAAGCCATTTCCTAGTGAATGGTTCTAGCAAAGCCATTTCAAGACCTGGAAAAGGAATCTAGTTTATAGTGCTTTGTAAAAGTATGTACAAAGGACCAAGCTGCTGCCTGTAGAATACTTTTAGAGCCCACCCCTATCCAAAAAGCCAGTGATGAAGCCAAGGCCCTAGTAGAATGTTCCTTGACCCTGCCAGGAATTTACATATTACAGTGGGAATAACAGAAGGAGATAGCATGGGACAGCCATTTGGAGACAGTCTATTTGACACAGCTTGCTCTTTTCCCTTATCTTTACACAGGATGAACAACTGATCAGAATTTCTAGAGATTTTAGTTCTATCAAGATACTATCTAAGTCACCTGTGGGCATCCAAAGAATGAAGTATCCTTCCTATCTTATTTTTACATTCTGGATACAAGTTATGGAGGTGAATTGCTTGGCTTAAAGTAAACTTGTATATCACTTTAGGTATGAATCAAGGATTAGTTCTAAAAAATAAACTCTATCTTCTTTGTGAAATGTGAGATTAAGTTGATCCAACATGAGAGCTTGCAACTCAGCTACTGCTCTTCCAGACGTCAGAGCAATCAGAAAATCTGTTTTCCACTTTAAGAATCTCAAATCAGACTGATGAGCTGGTTTAAATGCAGTAAGAGTTTATCCCCCCCCCCCCAAAAAAAAAATTAAGATCCCAAGGAAGAGACATGTGTTGTGTAGTTGGATGAGTATGCAGATCCCCTTTTAAAGACATCATGACGTAGAAATGCATTGAAAGGAGGGTATCCATGGACAGACATGCTGAAATGGCTAACAAATATATCTTGGCAGAGGAGTAAGTAAGATCTAAGGATAATAATTTATACAAATATAGTAGAACCATAGAAACACTAATCTTAAAAGGGTCTTGGATCTTAGTACGGCACTTACTAGACAATCTTTTCCATTTTCCAATATATGATTTCCTAGTGACAGGTTTCATTGCCTCATTTAATATCTGCTGCACATACTAAGAAAATAGGTGCCTAAAAGGTATTAAAACTCTACCATCCTGGCAGTTAGTTGAAGTTGTTTCAAGCTGGGCTGCAGCAAACAACCCCTGTCATGTCTGAGTAAGTTTATTCTGTGAGGAAGTTTGTAGTAATTGACCTTGGCCGTTTTCAAAAGAAGACAGAATCAGTTTTGTCTGGATCAGAAGGTAGTCACCACAATGATATTTGGGAAGTCCTTCTGAATGCTCGGAATAACTGTGGATGCTAGTGGAACAGGTGGAAAGGCATACAGAAATATTTCCATCCACGGAAATGAGAATGCATCTGTGGGCCGGCTTGCAAGGAATTCTGGAGCAAAGGTTTGCTAGTTGTTTACTGTGAATGGAAGAAAATAGATCTATCTGTGGTGTTCTCCACAGATGGATCAAATCCTAGATAACCTCCTGATTTGATTTCCATTCTTGAAAGTCTATACTGGTCCTACCCAGTTTGCCTGCCACAACGTTTTGCTATGAAGGAATGTAAGATACCTGTAGAGTGAGATTGTGCTGAAATTCTATATCCCAGGCTAACAAGACTAACCTGCACAGAGGTTAAGATCTGTTTATGTACCCTATCACTGCTGTGCTGTCTGTAATTACTTGCAGAGGTCTTGGGGACCACAGATGATTGAGAGAGATGAGTGTATTTATAACTGCTAATATCTCTTTTTATGTTCATGGGTTTTCTTCTGTCATTTTTGTTCCAAAGACCATGTGATTTCACCCCCAAAAACATAACTCCAAAAGCAAAGTCTAATTCATCTGTTGCTACAGACTATGTTCAGGCTGGAAGAATGAAATGGAAACCCGAAGTCAGATAAAACTGATCTCTCCATCAATGCAGTCCCATTTTTTCAAATCCCAAAAATTGAATTTGAAACATCAAGGGTTGTTGATGTTGGGACCATAGAGATTTTAAGTATCACTGAATCTTTTTCATATGGAGTCTGTCTAAAGGAATCATGAGAAACATAGATGCCATGAATCCTAGTATTCTGGGAAATTCTCTTCTTGAAGTTATGGACTGAATAGATGCAGATCTAGATCTTTTCCCATGCAATAAAACTCTTTGAAGTGAAGTACCTAGGAGAAACCCCAGGAACGCAATCCTGTGGAAACAGTCAAACATGGCTTTTGAATGTTCACCTTGAAGCCCAGTCTGACACTTTGAAAAAGACTGTAAACATAAGCAAGTCATCTGAATAAGGAATAATGTCAACACCCTGCAGTCTGTAATAGGCTATCAGTAGAATCAGACAAATTTTAAACACATTTGAAACAGTGGATAACCAAAGAGAACTGATAGCATCATCTAGATACAGAAAACATTAAAACATTTCAAATTTGATGCTATTGGAGTATGACAATAAGCATCCTTTAAATCTAGAGTCATCAAACATCTTAAAGGGGTAATAAGTGGTAACAGGTTGTGAAGGGATAGCATTTTGATCTTTGGAACTTTCACAAACTAAATATCTTGGACTGGTCTACATGTGGTTTCCTTATGTGTTACTAGACGCATTCTTGAATAAAAACTCTCCCTGTGAAAGAAGAGGAACAGTCTCTATGACCTCGTGAGTCAGCAAATGCTGAATGACAAGAGGGAAGAAAGAAGTTTGATCTGGAGGTTGCGGAGACATCCCCTGAAAAAGAGGGAGGGACTTCCACTGCTATCTATATTTCTGATTGATCACTCTCAGAAACAATTTCTGTGAGATTAAATGGTGCCAAATAAAGAAATGTAGAGCCAGATGTTGGGGGAGATTTAAAAGTACAAGGCTGAGAATCTTTATACAATCTACCTGTGTAGTTAGGGGACTACAGACTGGCTGTCAGGAATGCTGCATGCATTAATAAAAACATCCACCAAAGCTGGAAAAAGGAGGTGCAGAGGTAGGAGAAAGAAATAAATCATATTTTGTCAAAGAAACTGGAATGCCATTATGTTCCTTGAAACAGGCAACTAGTTCATACTTGATATAGATTCAGAAATAGAAAATTCTTCCAAGGGACAATCTGAAAAGCTATTGTCCCCATTATCAGAATCAATTACCTCAGGAGAGAGAAAAAAGAAGTTGTTCCTGCACAATAATTTTCCTTTTTAATCACACTATCTTCAGAAAATGAATAATTCTTTTTCTCTTACCAGTAAATCTAGAATGTGAAAGGTTAAGAGCCAGAATTAAGACAAATAAATTATCCCTGTCTAAAGTAACAGAGATAAGAGAACATAAATGTCTAGCTTTCTGCAAAGGAGAACACAAATGTCTAGCTTTCTGCTTATTTTTAATAGGAATCTCCACAAAATAAAAGACTGAATCCTGTCAGAGACATCACCCTGGTGAACAGGCATCCTCGTCCAGCTAGGCAAAAATGTATTCCCCGCACCTTCCTGTGAGTCTGACAAGAGTGATTCTCCTATGTCTACCATGGACACTTCAACAGCTTCTTAGGATGCATCTAACCCTCGGTCCATGGTAGCTGAAGGGATTATACCAGAGGGAACAAGGAAGAAAAAGTAATCTGAGGAGCCAGGAATGGCCATTGCAAAGTCAGCTATCTGTGGCTGAGGCAAAGCAATACTTTGCTGAATAGGCAAAGGCTGTCCATGAATGTTGTCCTTTTTCTGGATGGAGGAATGAAGAAGCAAGGATCCAATAAGCTGTTCTATGGTAAAGCAGCCAAGAAAGAAGCCCAAAATCCAGGTAAAACTAACAATAATAGTTGGTAAAAAGGTTAGTATCAAAAAGGTACTTTTTTACCTTAAAAACACTGTGGCAAGCATCACATACAGTTGCAACAGTCTCTGAACACAATTTATATTTTTTTTCACAAACATTTAGAGCAAACATTAAAATAATAAAGCTTTCACTAAAATTAAAATAAAAACCACAGTCTTCCAAATGACAGAAAATTCATGATAGTCTAACAAAAATTAAACTGCTAGTGTAAAACAAACAGCTTTACTTGAAAAGGTACTGTTTTTAGTCAAAAAAACAAATTGTGTAATTTTTTCTACCCAAAAGGAACTTCTCTGCCCAGTAATTGAGAAATGCTAGTTGACCATTGATCTTCAAAAGTACTCAGTAGGAGTGCTCCTTAGTGGCAGGAAAACTCTGAAGGGCTTGGTTCCTAGACCACTGATTTACTCCAGCTCTGCTCACGCTCTGTTGTCAAGGAGAGTAGAAGGTGTCCTTAACACTGAAAGCTGGCCATCTGTTATCTCCTATGCAGTATATAACTCATCCAGCTAAGGCGACTGCAGCAGTAGTCAAATGATGAGCACTCAAGGATGTTAGCATTTAGCTTGCAGATACACACTTATCGAATCTTCAGACAAGGTGCATTTTTTTTAGATCAAAAATTTTTATCAAATTCACAAATTGCATTTGATCCCAACATGTTAACCGCCTGTTATTTTCTATTAGCCAAAGTGAAAAAACTTGTGAATTGGAAGTACTGGACAAAAGAGAAAAAAAACAGAAATGGCTACTTGTGGAAGGAAGAATAATGTTTCCATAAGTAAGGCACTTACTGAAGCATCGCTGGCAAAAAAGCAGATTGGCTGAAATGTGGATGGAGTACTAGGTACCTGGTGTCATACATGAGACAGGGTACTCCTCTAGTTAACTTTATTGGAAGAGGCAAGGAACTGATGAAAATGTTAATGGTATAAGCCTTATGGGAAGATTATAAATGGGGGACATTAATTCCTACTTCTACATATTTCCCAAGATATTCTTTGCTCTTCCTCTGTAATTAAAAAAATGGACAAGGTGCAGGAAAACATGCTGAATGATGGTTCCATTTTTAAACCAAAGAATCAGGGATAAAGAATGATGATGGTTAAGAAAGAGTGCAGCCATTGCTTGCAGTTGTTGACAATTATGTTAATTAAACTACTGCAAAATGAAAAGAAATATTAAGTCTGCCATTAGATAAGACATTAACCAAATATAGTTCTGTTCTGTGGAATTAAAACATACAGGAAGAGCATGAATCTTAAGGAGGTTATAATGGCACCTGAAATTTTGCAGAATTTGTTTTCCTGGAGCCTAGGAGTCTAAATGTGTTGATAATGAGTTTCCTGAAGTAATATCTCATCTGTAAAGGGACAAACATAAGGATTCAGAAAGCACTCCTCCATTTTTTTATAAGCTGAGATAAAAAAGGCCCTATTTCTTTGATGTGGCACTAGCGTATTCAGGGACACATTAGCTGCAATATGGAAAGACCTCATTACTGGCAATTTTGTATGTTGTCTCTGAAACGCTGACTACATATGTGCAGATCAGTACTTTGTTTTGGTAGTTAACAACAGTGACAGCCGATGCATAGTGTTGGCATAGCCGCTCCAATTCACTCTCCCACATGCAATGCACACATTCAGACCCAGACACCACCTACCACATACATGTCCCTGTGTTGTCAGAATATCTCATACAGCTCCCTTGTCCTGCCAAGGTAAACTATTGATGATTACAGTCAGTCAATGCCAGACATTAGAGTTTCACACTGTATATCATTAAATGAATGTAGTGATTTTCTACGTTTATAGCAGGAATAATTAAAATCTGTCCCTGATTTTGTTTTTGTTCCACCAGTAATTTTTGCTTTGCCTACACTTTGTGCGCTGTGAGGTTGAGATGTATGTTTTTTGTTCCTTGTCCCTCTCCCTCATAACTAACAAAATGTTGCAGGCATTAATTAATGCCTGAGATCCTTAGTCCCTTTGTATGTGCTAAAAAATGCTGCTCACTAACTCATCAGTTAGCTCAGCAGGTTAATGCTGATGTTTACTGTGACAAAGGTGTAGGGTTTGAAGGCTTCTCCCCCTTTGTAGTTTATTTATTTATTTTTTCACAACATATTTATTTTTTTTTAGATTCCATCCCTGGTGTCAAGCGGTGATGCAGAGGACTAATATGCTCCATCATGGGGGGGTGCAGAGTTAAATTCTTCTTAGTGCCTTATAGGCATATCACTTAGGGCATCCCTTGTGTCTAATTTCCCCATGACTCATGTCATGTGTAAGTGCTGTTAAGGCATGAGATGAAATTGTAATCCCTCTTGGCTAATGTTTCCTGTCTCACGTCTAGTATAAGTGCTATTAAGGCACAATCTGTTAGCTCTGGTGCCTTGTATTTGTTTCCCCATCCATGCCATGTAAAACTGCTATTAAGACACAGTAAGAGTCATCCAGCCACGTCTTTAGTATTCTCCCTGGTAGCAAGGGGTCTCCCTGTCTAATGCCTGCAGAGTTATTTCCTGATGGCTAGTGTTCCCATCCCAATTTTGCAGGTTTTGCTCGTTAGTCTAAGGGTGTGTGGAAGTATGACAGTCACTCTAACCCACACACACAGACACACACATACACACACACACACACACACCCTCACACATTCATTCAAAACAGACACACACACACACACACACACACACACACACACACACACACACACACACACACACACACACACACACACACACACACACACACACACACACACACACACACACACACACACACACACACACACACACACACACACACTCATTCACTTTCTCAGCACCTAACATTGCATGACCACTAAACTACATTTACCTGTACCTTGGTGGATGAACAGAGCCTTTTATAGGTTCATACATTCATACATTCATAGGTAAGTACTAGGATAGCTGCCCATGTAGGCCATTTTAAGCCTAGCCAATTTCCCTTTTTGTGTTTTAAATAACCTATCCCATTTGGCTATAGAATGGCCTTACCCATCCCATGGTTGATAATTATATATTGTCCCTAATAAGAATAGCTGGGATCATACAGTACATTAGATAATTTGAGACGACCCAAGCATGGGATAAAGCATTTAAGAGCTGCCTCTGTCCAATAGTAGTAGAGGAAGCAGTTCTCGGGTAAATTTTCTGTTTCTCATCCATGAAGCAAAGTTATGCTTGAAACTGGACAGGGATGAACTTTGTATTATATGGATGGAGAGTCTGTTCCACAGCAGTGACATCCTCATCGAAATATATCTGTCATTCAAACCATTCTACTGATGTTGCAGAAGAGGTTAGGATCCCAAGAATAAGTATTTCTGATTCCATTTGACTTGCTGATGTGTAGTAAATCAATCAGTAATGGGTCAGAGGGTGTCTTGTATGCTAGACACAGGTCACCCCTTAGCAAGCTGTAGGATACTGAGTATACTGACAGGGATTTGAATCAATTCATGCAGGGCATGTTGTTTAGGCTTTATATTCTTTAAGTAAAGAATCTTTGTAGGCATTCTAGTTGTTGCATGTGTCTAGACAGATACATGTCAAAGTGGGCATTAAATTCAATGAATGACCTAATGTGGGCTGAGTAAATGGGGGCAATGACATCCCTAGATCTAGACCCAATCCCTTTGTTTGTAAGTTGTGCAATATAGAAAGACTTCCTTGCAACAGTAGATGCACATTGGTCAAACTTCAGTTCACTGTACACATAAGTTGCCAAATCCTGAACAAGTGGGTCAATGCTTAGGGGTGTCTTGTAAATGTGGTAGTTCCCTGGAGTAGTTGATTTACCAAAGGGTACAAAAATGCATTTTTGTCATATAGTTTCATACCATGATTTTGACACCAATTACTTATTTGAGACAAACCTTCCTGCAGGACAGCTAAGTCATTTGGAGATTCAATAACTGCTCCTATCTTGCAGTTATCTGCAAACTTACTCTGCCAGAGCCATTTTGATATTGGCTTTTACTTCAGAAAAGTAGATGCCAAACAGAAGAGGTCCCAGCTCAGAACTTTGAAGGACTCCACTGGTGACCGGTCTCTTTGTGGAGGTAACTTCAACTATTTTATCTGTGTCCTGTCTGTCAGTCAGTTGGCAATTCAGTGGGTGACATAGGGGTTTATTCCTAGTTTATTTAGTTGTTCTACTATGCCTGAGTGGGAAATTCCATCAAATACTTTGGCCAGGTTGATGTATGCACTGTGTACCATTTTGTTTCATCCATTCCTTTGGTGACATTTTCCAAAAAAATCCATGACCTGCCCCTGACAAATCCAAACAGATATAGGTCCAGTGTTTGTAAGTTCCCTATGTTCTGATTGATTACTTTCATGATAAGTCTTTTCATGGCTTTGTATACAAGGCTGGTCAGACTTATGGGTCTGTAATTGCCTGGGTCTATGGAAGGTCTTTGCTTATGGAGGGGGGAATGACTGTAGCTGCTGTCCATTCACTTGGTACAAAACCTGTATGGAGGCTGAGATTGAACGATGTTGTTAAGGGTGTAGCTAAATCATTCTTCATGCTATCTAAGATGCATCCAGAGATGTTGTTGGGACCCATTGATGCAGTATTTTTAGCTTTTGCTAGCATTTTTAGGACTAGGTCTTGTGTGGCAACAGGAGGTGAGTCAGTTTCAGGTATATCTTTAAGGGACAAATGAAGGGGAGAAAGGGTAAAGTTTGAGCTAAATTTGTTGGTCAATAGATTATCTTCAATCTCAGTGTAAGCAACACAGTTCACAATCAGCTCAGTACATTACCTCGTTGTTCTTTTGAGATTACGAACATAACTAAAAATGCCTTGGGATGTATTTGGCTTGGTAACTATTTTAGCCTCAGACTTAGATTTGGTGGGTTTTAATAAGTTCCTGAGTTTTTGGCTTATTTCACTGACAAGGGCTCTAACATTGTGGGAATTACTCTTCTTACTTTAAAAAATATTTTATTTTTATTATAAAGCTTGTTTATGTTAGGGTTCCACCATGTGGGTTTGTTTCTGGGATTTTCCCTGCACTTGTTCCTAGCAGGCACAGCTGCATCTATTTGGCCGTTTAAATGCTGGTATAGTGTGGCAGTGTACATTTCTGCAGATTCAGTGGAGTTAACTCGATTTGGCATTGATATGAAGCTTGCCAATGTATCACTTAGAGCACATAGTTTGTCTTAAAGAAATTTCTAAAGGTACCTTCATCGGAAGGGATGTCTAGTTTCAGTTTTATTTTGAAGGAGACTGCTTTATGATCAGACCTAATAAATGATGAAGATATGCAAGGGTTATTGCAAGATGCTCCCATATTAGTAAGAACAAGATCTCAGATGTTATTCCCCCAGTGTGCACTGTGACTAATTTGTTCCATGGAATTTGTATCGACAAAGTCTAGGAATCTCTGTGCTTGTGCACTAATGGTGGTGTAGGTTTTCCAGTCTGTAGCTGGATAGTTTAGATCACCTAGAAAAATGGTATTGGGATTAATAGTGAGTGACAGTAGTTCCTGTAGATAGCTGTTGTAGCTTTCTTTTGACATAGATAGAGATCTATAGCTAGCTAATATATGGTATATGACCTTTCTGATGGTTATTTGGACATGAAGACGCTCTAGTGTATCATGTTGATTTACCAGCCTTGATATGAGTCTCTTCTGGATGTCGAGTGATACATCTCTTCCTTTTTTCCCTTTCTGCACAGTAGCTGGTCTAAACAAATAGAAGGCATTATAGGCCTTCACAGCTGGAATGTATTTTAAACCATTTCTTAGTCATTACACAAATGTCAATGTCCTGCAGGGTAAGAAGGACTTAGAAGGACTGGAGCTTCTTTTTTATTGCTGTTAATTACTGGGAGTAACCAGGAGTGGCTCTACTACTTTATGAGTATTGTTTGACTGTTCCAGCTGTATGTCTTCATGTTGTGGCACCATATTAGGACTGTCTCTGAATACAAAAAGTTACCACAAGGTGTATACTTCATGTACACCTCATGGTAACCTTTCTGAATTCAGACTAAAGTGTTTGCTCTTGAGGGACATTTCCAAAGTGGATATTTCTGGAGCTTTTCTGATGACTGCAGAAAAAAGTTCCATTATTAATGCAAATATGAGAGGATAAAAAGGACATCCTTGATTTGTTCCAACTACAACAGAAATGTGATAAGAGCTAAATCATCAATTGTAGTTATTTTACAGTTTATGTACCACTTCTACTAGTTAATCAGAGACATTGGATGAGCCCTGAGCATTAAAAATGTAGGGTTATGAGAGACTACTGAAAGACTTTCAGCAGCTAGTCCAGGAACAACTAATTGGACTTAGATTTTGAAGTGCAGTCCAACTAAACTATGGTTCTGAATATACATTTGTCTGTGGGCCTACAATCCATAAACCCAAAATGGTCATGATATATAAGGGAACATAACAAGTGCCTCCTTCTTTTCATTCATGCTGACATGAATATTTGGCAGTCACGTCTTAATAGAAGTACATTCTGTAAGACTTCCTTGGAACTTTCTTGGATCTGATAAGTCACACAGCTGAGTTCATTCAAATAGGGGATGATGTGTGTTGTTGTGTATGACTGGACATGGTAACTAGATCTGTCAGCATAATTTGTGAGGCCATCTTGTACATTGTACTGCAAGGTTATCAGGGTTTGATTTTTTAAACATCACTACTTTGTGTAGAATTAAACAACATTCATTTAGGTCAATAGACCCAGTGAATGACAAAGTTTGCTGGCAGTTTGATTTAGGTACATTGATTCAGGGAAAAATGAACTGAGGTTTGCTAATTATATCTTACTAACTGCTGAATATTTAAAATGTTGCTACTATGGCATTTATGAACTTTATTGCTGCAGGAAAATCAGATGCTTAGTAAGTGGAATAGAAATTTTGGCATCATCTACTGTGCTCCTTCAGACTGGATACTCTTCTGAATGAGAAAAATGACCACATATTCCCATTCCAGCCACGGTGGTGCAGCGGTAGCATTGTCACCTCACAGCAAGAGGTTCTCCCGTTCGATTCTCGGCTGGAGTGCCTTCTGTGTGGAGTCTGCATGTCCTCCCTGCGGTGGAGTGGCATTTGAAAGACATGTGTGACTAGGCATGCCTTTATTGAAGGTTGGGCATCGGGCTGGCACCTCGGCACCATAAAAATCAACTGCCAATCATTAGCAGACCGGAGTTTCACTGTGGCGACCCCTAACCGGGAAAAGCCGAAAGAAAAACAACAACTACATATTCCCATTCCAACCTTCCAGGCAATTGTTTTTTTTTTTTCTGAGAGCAATCATGTGCATTAACATCACGTTGACATGGCAGGCACTAACTGCAGTCTTGTAACTGACTGACCTCATCATTACAACTTGCATGAATTTTGGCAACCCTAAATGAAGGCTTGTTTTTTACTTCTAGATTGATAGTGGCCCACAGCATACATGGCTGTATAGCAGAATATATGCTTTCTTGTTTAATGCTCTCTCAAACTTCTGGATTTAATTTTCTTGTCTTATGTAAAATTAAACTCAGGACAACACTATTACTTGGGTCTGATGTTACAATGTAGCTGAATACGCATAATGAATAAAGAATAATCTGATTTATGTGCATAGGGGAAAATATGAGAGATGAAGAAGATATGTCTTATCCCATCAATGTCTGAGATTCCAGAAATAACTGATTCCCAGAATGTAAGCTTGGAGAAAACAGTCCTAAACTTAGAATGCAGGTGATTGTCCCAGATTTATCTGCCAGCTTAGCTGTGGCGAGTTGCCAGGACTAGATAGTTTTCCTGCAGAGAGCTTTACAAATGTAGGCATTTGAGGTTATAGCTAATTTAATTTATTTTAATTATGAAGCCTTCATCTGTAGGACATTTGTTGGGCAAAGTTAACAACACTGATAATATTGATAAGCGGCCTTACCATCCAGGAGTTAAAGGCTTGTATTCTTAACTAGCTGTGACATAAAGATTTTGGCCTCCATAATAGCTACAAGGCTGAAGTCCCTGTTAGTGGATTTGGTAAGCCTAGTTCATGTTGAGCACATCTGAAAAGAAGGGGTAGACTAGACTAAACATATTTGTTAGGTGTTATGGCTAGGAATAATGTTGGAGAACTTTACAAGGGTTTATGATTTCAGATTCTGTGACAGTCTTTGATAGCATTGAATTAGAGTACACATTCACAGTCCTACAAATGTTTGGGCTAAGTACCAAGATTCTACGTTACAATATTATGCAAAAATATATCCACCAAATTACTGAGCAGCTCCAGTCTGACTCCTTGCTTTCACCTTATGCAGGGTACTAGATAGGGATGTTTGTCATCTTTTCTTTC
Organism: Protopterus annectens; assembly: GCF_019279795.1. Taxonomy (NCBI): domain Eukaryota; kingdom Metazoa; phylum Chordata; order Ceratodontiformes; family Protopteridae; genus Protopterus; species Protopterus annectens. Next base: position 1,428,588,424 of record NC_056725.1, read on the forward strand.
CAATTTTCTCTTGTCCAGTAAAACCTCCTGATCCAAGAGAAATAAACTCAGATCAACAATAAATAACCATGGACAATGATAGTCCATTTTCTAGGAAAATACCATAAAACTCTGGAATCTTTACTGTCTGAATACTTGAAAGGCTCAATATTTCAAGTAAATTTAAGCTAGAATACTCATTCAAAGTAAGTTGTATTTCTTAGATTTGGTATATGTAAAATTTCTGGCTTGGTTTAGAGCAGTGCTCTTCTGTATAAATGCTTTACATTCAGAATCTGTTTTAAGTTTGTTTATATACAGCTGTACTTAAAAAAGAAATTACAGAAGAGTCATGGGGAAGACAGTAAATTATCATTGATAATCCCATATATAAATCCTGAAACTTCATCTGCTGAATGGTGGAATTTCATATTTTCTACTAACAGTAAATCAGTGTCTCTGTAAAAAAAATAAATAAATAAAATAGCTTACATTCCTCTCCCTTCAGTGTAATCTCTCAGATGCCTTATGATAACTGGGTACCTTGGACTAGCAACTGTATTTTGAAAATAACACAAAAAGAAGTGGAGAAAGAGGGCAACCTTGATGAGTCCTTTCTGCAATAGAGGCATTACAGATAATGAGGTCCATAGAGGCATCAAGACTGGCAAATTGATAAAAGAACTGATTTCCCTTAACATGTTTTGCAAAATGTGGGGCTTTTCTCTCATTAACCGAAATGCATACCCCCATACCTCCCAACCTCTTAGCACAAAAAATCTTGACAAAGCCTGACAGAATGGGGGGACAAAACACCAAAAATAGGGAAATATTTAAAATTTTGTTCTTATAAACTTTGAATGTTGCTAGAATAACAGGGTTTGTCTCAGCATGCATTTTTCTGAAGGATATAAAGTCTGAAACTCAAATACATATAATTATTTAGTGACTTAAATCCACAGATCATCCCCAGAAAATCACAAAATTTATGAGGAAAAGACCAAAAATATGAGACAAAAATCTGGACATTCTGTGAAAATCTGTACAGTTGAGAGTCTCACACAGTGTTTTAGAGATCTGAACACTACATACACATAAGCATTTTACAGAACATTTAACCAGGAAATTGAGTGGTAAGACCCCACCTGCAGCCTGGGTCACTCAGAATAAGGAGCAGTGGTGGTATCAGCCTGTTTTTTTTTACCAGAAAGCAGTAGTGCATTACCCTTTGTTATTAATGGGAGCACCGCCAAGCAATCTCTGATCCTTTCAATCTGCAATATCTTGTACATTTCTACAGAAAGACCATTTGGCTCCAAAACCTTGATCGATTTCATTTATTTTGTCTTTGTCATAATCTCTGTCTCATTAACTAGGACAACAAAGTCAATCAATGCTTTTACTGATAGCCAATTTAACCTACACAGAGACAGAAAAGGATAAGCCTTGTCAGTAAAATCCACCATTTGTGCTTGATACAGCTTGGATAGCAATTCTGGAATGCCTCCATCACCATATATCTACCAATTCTGGAATATCTCCCTCACTGTATGTCTGACAACCACACACACTTCCATTGCAGCTGGATGATCTATTTCTGAGGCATTGTACCATCTTGATTTCAAGCCACTTTTTGATAACTTTCTGTGAGACACATAGCTAAATGCTTCCAGACAGACCCTTGTTTGTTTTTGTAAAATACCTTGAATTGCTTATGCAGCTGTATGCATATTTCTGCACCTGAGAATGCCCCTGATTGTTGCTGTTATATGAGATTAAATAAGACCCTGCCTTGCAAGTGGTTCAGCCTTTCTTTCAATTGGCTGTCAACTGGTGGGCTCTTAGTTTAAGTTAGACAGAGAGATGCCTTTTAAATCATCCCTTGAAAAAAAAAACAATAGAGGGTTATCGGCTATATTTGGTTCTCAAATTCCTTTCAAGACTTCAGGAATGAGGTCCATTACCACTATGTACTTGAGAATTACTGGGTTCAGGCGCTACAATTTAGGTAAAGGAGGCACTGGAGGAAATGACGAGTAAAGCAGCGATTGATCCAATTGGACAACTGACCTGAGCTTAAAGCAGTGAATTTGATGAATAAGAGTATTCAGCTATTAAATGTTGTCAGTCTTGTTAGTTGTTTTAAAAGTACCCAGCTAAAGAGTAAAAAAAAATGACTGGTTCCTTAAAACATGATTTCTGTCTGTCATACCCCTGACCTCCATGAGCAGATTCAACTGTTTTGTAAATGCCTTCATCCTAGATGTCTGACAGACATCAGTGTTCAAATACCATATAAATCAATTGAAGTTACCATTAGTATAAGGTCCTCTTCAACAACAGACGACAACTGCCAGAGGAGGAGGTCTCATCATCTTAGGAGGGAAACCCAGTGGAATACATAATGTCATTACCATAAGTTTACCTCTTTTCATACAGCCATGGCTGCTGGAAAGTATCTTGTTTTGTTTGTCAAATTCTTCTTTCTTTCTTTCTTTCTTTCTTTCTTTCTTTCTTTCTTTCTTTCTTTCTTTCTTTCTTTCTTTCTTTCTTTCCTGTTTGTTAACCAGGGTAGTCCACTTAGCCATAAAGAGCCTGTTTTCAGTGGAGGCCTGGAGAGAAAATCTCTACAGTAAAACAAAGATTGCATATTAACAGAAGTGCTGTAGTAACAAGAAAAGTTAATACAATTCCTATAAAGAGTTATACATATAATGTAATATATACAGAAAATATAACATTAGTAGAGTCTATACAAACAGGATTAAGAAGAGTTATACAATTTGCAGTAAAGAAGGTTTATACAAAATGTGATCTGTACAGAAAGAATAAAACATGTCAAGACTTTAGACAAAATATGATTCGATGATAACATATTAGTTAATGGAAAGCTTTGCCTTTTAAAGTATACTCATAAATTGGAGTAGTTTCATGTGGGGTGGTTAGTAGAGGATTGAGAGCATGAGCATTTCCAGGAAGAGGAGAGATAAGAGTGCAAGGAAGACTTAAAAGTGGCATGGCTGTGGATAGTTCTAAGGGATGGTGGGAGGGTATTCCACTTTTTCGTGAGGGATAAAGAGAAGATAAGCTGTCCGTGTGAACGCTTTGGCTTGTACACCAGGAGGAGGTTTATGTTGTCAGATCTAAGGGGCCTATTTGGATTGTAGAGGGTAAAGATGGAACTAAGGGATGAAAAGTCAGAGAGTTTAAAGATAAGTTTGTGGGTGGTGGTAAGTTGTAGATAGTCTAGGTAGATAGGAAGTTCAAGCCAATTTGAATACTGGAGAGGCTTACAGTGGTGGGAGGAGTGTCTTGAGTTAGTAGCGAATTTGGATATCTTATTATAGCAGGCTTCTGGTTTGGCTGTAAGGGAGGATTGGAGGTTGGTTAGTCCTGATGAACCGTACATGAGAGAGAGAGGAGCAGGTAGGTGGATGCTATAGTTTTTCTAGAGGAGTGGGTTAAGGAATTGGGAATTCCTGTAAAGCAAACCTAGTTTTTAATGTGTTTTTTTGATATTTTGTTGTATGTGATTATCAAATTGTAGTTGTTTGTCAATGACTACCCTGAGGAGTTTTGTGTGGGGGGACAATTTCAGTTTGGGATTGGTTTTGGCTATATATTCTGGAAGTCTCTTTGGGTGGTAAGGTAGATTTCGATGGGATGAAGATTATGATTTTTGTTTTGTTTGGATTCAGGGCCAGGTGGTTAGTTTTCATCCAGTCTTCAGTGGTGGAAAAGGCAGATTGTGTTTTGGCTACCAGATCTGGGATTGAGTCAGCTGAGCAGATGACTCTAGCGTCATCTTCTTCTTCTTCTTCTGGCTTTTCCCGGTTAGGGGTCGCTACAGCGGATCACCTGTCCGCTCATGATTGGCAGTGGAGTTTTACGGTGTCGAGTTGCCAGCCCGGTGCCCAACCTTCCACAGAAGGCACACACACTCACACCATATATTAAATTATGTTGACATTGGGGAAAGAAAAGTGGAAGTTATTGATAAAGATGTTGAATAATAAGGGTCCAAGTACTGAACCTTGAGGCACTGCAGTAGGGGTGCTGAGATAGGATGAGTAGAAATGTTGCCATTTGACAGCTTTTTGCCTGTTAGAAAGGTAGCTAGAGAACCAATTTATTGTGGAGGGAGAGAGACAGAAGTGAGAGAGTTGTGATAGTAATAGGGGTGGGAAACAGTATCAAAGGCCTTTGAGAGGTCTAGGAATATGGTTGCTACAGTTTTTCCTGAGTCACGGGCCTTGTTTACTGTGTCGAGGAATGATATAAGGGCGGTGGAAGTGTTATGAACTGGTCAAAAGGCATGCTGGGATGGAAATAGGAGGTGGTTATGTAAGAGATGGGGCATGATTTGTGAGTAGATACATTTTTCTAAAATATTGGACATTGGGGAGAGGATGGCAATAGGGTAGAAGCTGGTTATAGCATGATTTTTTCCACCATTGTGAAGAGGGAGAATATAAGATTTTCTCCAAAGTTTGGGTACATAAGATTCCTATATGGATCTAGCAATCAGGCTGCTGATAGGGTAAGCGATGGCATTAGTGGCTATCTTCAGGAAGGTAGGAGGAAGATTGTCAGGAGCATTAGGACAGGGTTTAAGTTTTAGGAGTAATCATTTTACAGTTGTGGTGGATATGGGTTGTAGAGTAGGGTTGGTGGGAGGGGAGTGGTGAAGGTTAGTGGAGGGAGGAGAGAGTTGGGATGCTAGGGAGGAGGAGGAGGATGAATTTGGGGAAGGAGTGCTATTAGTATTGCTAATGTTAGGAAAGGCAGCAGTAATATCAGCTATGCAGTTTATGAAGACGGAATTGAAAAGAAATGTTATTTCTAGTGGAGATTTGTATGGGTGTAGGCAAGGATTTTCCTTGGTGCCTGGGTTAAGAGGGAGGAAATGGAGTTCCAGAATTTTTTGGGGTTTAGATTGTGGTTGGATTGAAGTTTTGTGTAGTATGTTTTTTTTATCCTTGTGGACTAATTTTGGTTGCAGAGATGTTTAAAGATCAAGAGGGAGTTTTTTTTTGTAGGACTTCATGGTTTTGTTTCTAAGGTGCATGAGATCCTTAGTGGGTTTGGTCAGCCAATGGGGCAAGGTTGCTCTTTATTCTCTTTATACAAATTGGATCTAGTTGGTTTAGTGAGTTGATGAAGGTAGTGTTGAAATAATCAATGACGTTGTCTAGTTGGAGTGTTTTTAGGATGTTTCAGTTTACAGTTTGGAGGGTTTCAGAGAAGAGTAGTAGGTTGAAGTTTGTTAGGTTGCAGGATTCATTATAGCGGTGTAGGAGTTGTATGGAGCTTGAAGACCGGCAGATGTATGTGGGGAGGTGGTCACTTAGGGCATCAGGTAGGGTACCTGCATCTTTTATTTTGTTGGACTGAGTAACAAGTATCCAGTCCAGAGTGGACCCAGATGTGTAGTCTTTGGCAGGTCTGGGTGGAGAGTTTATTAGCTGAGTAAACTTGAATAGGTTTAAGTTGTGGGTAGAGGGCTCTGAAGTTATGTTAGTCCAGCTGGTGTTTACATCACCAAGGATGATTGTTTCATTGTTTATGTTGGAGGAAACCCAAGTGAGTATCTCTTCAAGTACTGGGATGTTGTTTTACCGGAGGGATGTATAGGGTGATGAGGCAGAAGTTTTTATTATTGTTTATTTTTAGAAAGGTAATTATTATTTCAGCATTGGAAAATTTGGGGATGTGGTTGGAGTATAGTGTTAACGTGAGGGAATTTGTAAACTTATTGCAACTCTGCCACCTTTTCTGTTGGGTCTGTTACCTCCGAGTATTTAATAACCAGGGGGAAGAATTTCAGTGTCCTTAATATAGGGTTTAAACTAGGTCTCAGTTAAGGTGATGATGTCAGGTTGGTTGTGGGAGAGCCATGAATGGAAGTTGGGAATTTTGTTATGGAGGCTTCGGGTATTTATTGTTACTAAGTAGAGAGATTTGTGGGGGTTTATTTGGTTAGGAGATTTAGGGTTATTGTTTGAGGTTTGGTGGGGGCCAGGGTTTTGGTGAATGTCACAGATAAAGCTAATGTGGAGGGATGGAGTATGGACTTTGGGTATTTTTGCTTAGTGGTTTATTTGGGGCTAGTGTAATAGAGGGGGCTGATAGTATAGCAGCAAGGGATGGTGCAGTTAGATGAGTAGGAAAAAGTTTTTATTTTAAAATGGAGGATAGTAGACGTTTGAAGAAGATGAGGAGATATGTTTGAGTAACTAGTAACATTTCTGAAAGTGGCTATGGTAATGGTTGGATAATTGGGTAAGAGAGTAAAGGAAGGAAGGGCAGTTAGGAGAAATTAAGTGTTTAGGAGGAATAGTAGTAATGTTTGGGTGAAGAGGCGTATAGAGTATGGAAGCATATTAGTTTGAGGTGTGTGTGAATGTAAGAGTTAAGGATGGTTGTAGTGAAAGGTGAGGTAGTTCTGTAGAGTGAAAAAGTTAGTGAGGAGATGAGGTAGGATGTTGTTTGTAGAAATAAAGATGTGTGTTATTGTTAAATAGTGTGGATGTTAGAGTTAGGGAAGGGGAGAGGTAGTGGAGAAATATAGCAGTGGTATGGAGGGATGGGGTGTCTTATGGTTGGTGTAGGGATAGGGGGTGGAGTTTGTTGAGTATAAGATTGGAAGCAGAGGGGGCAGGTGAGATTTGGGTGGCAGGTAGGGGAGAAGAGTGATAAAATACCATGAAGCGGAGTGAGCCTGGAGGGTGAACGGAGTGGGAAGAGCCAAGTCCTTCTGTGTCAGAATGATACTATGCACTAATAGAGATGGAGACCTTTGGAAACTTAAAAGTGGTGTTTGGGAGTGTATTTGGAGCAGAGCTAACCTAGAAAATGATACAGCTGGATGATACACCATGAAGGTCACAGTTGCCTGTGTTCAAGGGGTGCTGAGAAGGCAAACCTGAGGCAGGGAAAGTGAGTAAACTGGAAGGTTGTTGGAGGGGGTGTAGCTTCATCCCAGTGATGCGAGTAGCAGGGAGAGAACAGAGCAGGCTAAATTAGATTATTTTGCAAAAGTAGTTCAGCAATGTGAAGAATTAAGCATATATTGGTCAAATGCTGGTTATTACAAGTTGCTGGTGCCTGAAATAGGGTCTGTTCACTTTTGTATGGCAGAAATAGGGTGGTCCAAAGTAATTGGTCTAATCCAGGCTGTAACAAGTTGCAGGTACCTGGATAGGGTCCATTCACTTTTGTGTGGCAGAAATTGGGTGGTCCAAAGTCTAGAATGAAGGGAGAATTAAGCAGCCCCTTTCCAGTTATTGGAGGTGTGAGGTAATAATATCATCATAGTATACTCACATCTGAATTATGTTACATGTTGTTGTCTTTTGGCTTTTTCCCAGTAAGGGGTCGCCACAGTGGGACTCTGGTCCGCTAATGATTGGCAGTAGATTTTTTTTTTTTACGAACCACCGAGGTGCCAGCTTGACACCCAACCTTCAATGAAGGCACGCCCATTTATGCACGCATGTCTTTCGAACACTACCAAACCGCGGGGAGGACATGCAAACTCCACACAGAAGGCACTCCCAAGCCAAGCCGAGAATCGAACGGGAGAACCTCTTGCTGTGAGGTAACAATGCTACCGCTGTACCACTAACTAGAAAAGAAGATTAGAGTTTTACAGACATTTGAAAGCCACTGAATCATATGCCCATTCACCTCTTCCCAGTACTCTCCTCAGGCTACACCACTTTTCTCCAGAGAAGACATACCAATCAATCCCAGAGTAAATTTGTGGATTTCCATTCTGTCATCTAGTTTACATTTCAAGGAAGATTGTAAGTTGAACTGTTTGACATGTGGAGGAAGTTTATTCCCAAGGTTACGGAGGCACTAGGTTATACACGTTTTCCTCCACTGTGTTTTATTTATCTGTTGGTGAAGATTTTGGTCTCTGTTTGTAATACTGGTAAAGTTATTGGACCTGTGGAGAAACAGGAGGTCCATGGGGTCTTTTTTAATTGTTTGATATATTTAGTAAGATCTGCCTAAAAGGGATGTAGTAATCAATAACTGGCCTGATCAATGCTGAGGATAATGCAGGTACTACATCTTTAGACTTGATTCCTTTACTTATTAGTTGGATTAAATAAAATGATTTCCTGACAACTGTCATCACATGATGGTCAAAAAAAAAAAGACAGCTATCAACCCAAGTAGTGGTATGCTGGCTAAACATTATGATGATGAGTGGGGTCATCAACTAAAAATGATAATATGACATTTATCAACATTTAGTTTGCGTTTAGAACAATGAGCGTTAAATAGGGAAAATTAATTCTGGAGGGTTTGGGCATCATTGGGTGACGTAACAACAATTCACAGTTTGTAGTCATCTACAGACTCTGTTAGCTAGAGGTCTTGACTCTTTGCTTGGATTTTTGAGAAGTAAACAATAAAAATAAGTCCCAAACCCAGAGCTCTGAAGGCCACTACTTGTCAGTTTCATATTTTCAGGTGAGACATCTGCAACTTGTACTGTGTGGCTTCTCCCTTTCAGCCAGTTTGCTACCCATGTTATCACATATAGATCAGTTTTTAAAACATATAGCTTTTGTATGATGTCAGCAAGAGGAATAGTGTTGAAGGATTTGGCCAGGTCAAGATATGCCATGTACTCTACATGGCCACCACCCACATCCTCTGTAGCCGCTTTGAAGAAATTTAGTAGATTCAGTAGGCAGAATCTATCTTTCATAAAGCCAGTCTGTTGGAGCTGAGTCTAACAAGATTCTTGATATCAGATTTAATGAGGTCAGATATAATATGTTCCATGGCTTTGCAAATGAGGCTTGTAAGATGAATAGGTCTGTCATTACTCAAGTCAGTTATAAGGACATCTTTATGGGGTGGGGGTGGGGCATCACCTCTGCAGTCTTCCACTTGTCAGGGACAAAACCAGTAGCTAACCTAGGTTAAATGTTTTAAAGTGTATGCCTGCAAGGGCATGTTTAATACTATTAATTAAGCAACCATTTATATTGTCAATCCCATGGAGGAAGTATTTTTGGTTTTAGTTAGCACTTTCAGTAAATGATCTTTAGAGATAATTGCGGTAATAAGGGATTCAGATATTTTAAAGACTGTATTTTTTAAACAGGTATAAAATTCATTAGTGAAGATTGCTGTTGTATTAAGGTCAGGGGAGGTGCAGTCATAAATAAATTTTGACATTTTGTCACCAAGTAGAATGGGTCAGCTTGTTTGTAGTACTTAAATTCAATGGGTTTACTGTAGAAGCTTTTTTAGTTTAAAAGAGAAGGTTAGGAATATCTGGTCATATTTTATTTGGGAAGGTGCTTCCAAAGGTATAGTGCAAGAAGTGACCATATTTGTTAAGAATATGTAAGAATCAAGTTAAGAATACTGTGTCCCCTAATTAATCTACTAACTGCTGAAAAATAGTTTTGTTTATTAAGTCTATGAATTGTTGGGTATATCCTGCATTGGAGCTATAGGTATCATAGTTTACGGAAGAGTAGTTAAAGTCACTTTGTGCTAATAGGGAGATAATTTAGAACACTGAAGAACCTTCCATATTAATCAGGGGACAAACTGTGACTAACTGATAATTAATTCTACCTAGTCTTAGAGTGATCTGTAGTTCAAAGATTTCAGTTTGTGAATCCCTAGTAATCTTCCATGGGGTAATATGTTCTTGTTGTTGGCTTTGAAAACACCTCACTAAAGGGTACAAAATACAGACTACTAGTGTCATAAAAGCTATTCTATAACTTAATATGTCGTAAACAAAACAAAACTTGCTTTTTTGTTTTCTTAAAATGGATGGAATTCAGGTACATTCTTCTCACTCTTTATAAGACAGGGATGATCAAACATGCAGGGAAGGAGACACTTATCCAGTGCAGGGCAATGTGATGTAGCAAAACGTTGTGAGTTTGAAACCTCACTAATTCAACTCAATAACCCTACTACCCATACTAAATCCGGTGTTTGTAAACAAAAGAAAATTAAAAAAAAAGGACTTGAGAACTTCCCAACTACCTTATGCTTCAGATCTATGTCATATGATTAACTTTTTAAATAGTCAAATTTCATATGATCAAACTCATATGATAGACTATTTAAAAAGTGAAACGTAAAAACTCAAAAACAGCACCCCACCCCTTCTAATGATATATACCAACTCTGAGATCATACGATAGTAGGAAAAAGGGCATATGTCCTGATCCTCACTGTACAATGATCTCAGGAAAATGTGTTGTTTAAGTGAATAGAGATAAGCTTGACTTTTTAAATAGTTAATCATATGAGTTTGATCATATGAAATTTGACTATTTCAGAGTTGATCTTTTAACATAGACCCCTTATGTTTCCTATGCAGAAGCTACAACTAACTGCCGACTATGAAAAAAAATCTATTTATTTCACTTATTTATACATTTGTTAACTGGGTAAGTACACTGGTCCAATTGCCCTTTTCAGGTACAACCCCAGGCCCAAAGGCAAAATGACAGTACTTTTAAAACTTGTTTAAATTATTTACAAAGAGTTCAATAGGTTATGATCCATAGGCATAACAGAAAATATACAATATGAATATATATATATATATATATATATATATATATATATATATATATATAAATAGATATGTATATATACAGCAATACAGATAAACTATAATGGTACTTCAGTAAAAACATACTTTTGTGGTGATAAACAGCATAAAGTGAACATGAGGAAATTAAGCTGTACATGTTAGGTGTACAGCATTTAGGAGGGAAAACTGATGAATTTCAGGGGAATAAATGTATGAGAGAGAAAAAATGGAAATAAAATAACAAGCATTAGCAGTAGTGTGTTAAGATAGATAGTGAGTTGACAATGATCATCAAAACAGTCACATTGAAAGGATTTCAAAGTATTTTAGGGCTGCTTTATAGTATATGAGTAAAGTTTTGAACCTGATATCATAGTACAGATTATAAACTGATAAACACAGAGAACTGGATGTAAAACTCCATGAACTGAGTACACCATTTAATGAAACCAATAATAAGCTTTTTCATCTCAAACAAAGAATACATGAGACTTCATCAGATGTAGTAACATAACAAAGTGACCCCATTTAACCACTTATGAACATCACATGATTCAAAACAATTAAGCAACCAACAGCATCTTAGAGTGACCATGTACATATGAAAACCTGTTATGAAATAAAAACATTTACAATAAAAACAGACATAAAATTTATCAAGCAAAGACATAAAAACATAACTAATCTGAGCTTTGAAGTTTAACAGGAATAGAATGGATGCTAATTCTTTAAGACCGGGCCAACCTACTGCATTCAGGAATGAAATCCAATAAAGTTCAAATTTTTCCAAATGTAATGACCAGACTCCCCCCTCACATTCTGTGCAACTTTCTCAATAACAATGATGTGCCCTGGATAGTCTAAAATGTGTTTGAACAGGGCATTAGTCAACATGTACTTAAGATGCATATAATTGTAACACAACAGTCATAGTCTATGCAGCACTTTGCCAAGACTGCTCTGTATTCTATACAGGAAAAAGGGAATGTAGGTTGAGAGATAGAATGTATGAACACAACTATGAGAGCAATAAGTGCAAATTGACTAATGCCCTGTTCAAACACATTTTAGACTATCCAGGGCACAATTTTAAATTCATTGTTATTGAGAAAGTTACACAGAATGTGAGGGGGGGGGGGGAGTCTGGTCATTACATTTGGAAAAATATGAACTTTACTGGATTGTATTACTGAATGAAGTAGGTTGGCCTGTTCTTAAAGAACTAGCATCCATTGGATGCCTGTTAAACTTTAAAGCTCAAATTGGATAGTTGTGTTTTTATGTCTTTACTTGATAAATGTTATGTGTCTGTTTTTTATTTAAGTGTTTTTATTTCATAACAGGTTTTCATATGTACATGGTCACTTTAAGATACTGTTGGTTGCTTAATTGTTTTTAATCATGTGATATTTGTAAGTGGTTAAATAGGGTCACTTGGTAATGTTATTGCATCTGATGAACTCTCCTGTATTCGTTGTTTGAAATTAAAGCACTTATTATTTTCACTAAATGCCACACTCAGTTCATGGAGTGTTGCGTCCAGTTCTCTTTGTGTTTATGAACGTGATATGATCAGGTATTTCATGCCAGTATTCTAGAACTGTTTAACAGAAAGCTTGCCCAGCAACTGCTAGAGTGTAAGTAGGCCTGATGAGAAGGTTGTTGTCTACAAACCTTAGGATATAGAAGGAGTCACTGTTGTGAAAGAATTGCGAAGTTGCAGGCAGCAGCTTTCCTGCAATAACTTACAGGTTAGCATGTTTAGTAGAGAGGTGGCTCTGTGTTCAATGGTAAGCCAGTTACATTTACTCAGGATGGTAGAGTGATGTCCTAGAGGGGCAATGAGGTCAATAAATCTTAGTATCTTGTTTTCAGCTCCCTGGAAGACCTGAATGTTTTGAATGGGGTGCAATGGTATGATAGGCATGTTGTATTTGACCCTAAACAGTAAGTTTATAGCTTAGTATGGCTTGCCTAAATTCTCTTGTTAGTAGGTGGGAGATTTAGTAGGCCACTCTGAGATGCAAAATTACTTTTCCTCACTTGGCTGCCTATGTGTTGATAAAAAGAAAGTATCTGATCTTGCAGAAGGCCAAGATATTATTTGCTAGATGACGTAGGAAACAGGATTTTGGAGGTCAACCATGAGGAGTAATTGGTTGAGTTGTGTCTTATACATCAAGTTCAAGTGTATTTAAGTGCCTGAGCTGAATACAAATAAATAAATGACAGTAAACATAAAACATACATATTAATTAAACAGAAAAATATATACAGTAAAACAGTAAAATTCAAATGGTCAGTTATAGCTTAGTTCAAACAAACATAGGTTCATAGGTTCATAGGTGTGTATGAGGCCAACAACCCTGGAGCCTTTACATGCCTAGTCCATAGAAGTGCCCTGGCAACATGCCGCTGTAAGCTCCCAGTGCCTCTATCAAGTAGAGCCACTGGAATGATCCCCGGGGTGAACATTCTATTTTCCATCCACTCATCAAAATTTCTCTTAAAAGGGCCAGTGAGGTGCTCTGCTTGACATGTATGGGAAGAATATTCCAGAGCATGGGCAATCTCTGGGTTATGAACCTGTCCCTCCAACACGTTGATTGTGGTAACGAGGTTGAGGTCCCTGGAGCGTGTGGTGCAGAGGGATTGGGATTTCTTTAGGGGTAACATTTCTAACAGGGCTGGGTCAGACATAGCTTTGTAAGTCAAGCAAAGATCGCCTCTTAATAGACGATATGAGACAGAGAAACGCTGGAGTTTTTTTAGTCTGTCCATGTAGGACATGTGTTAAAGGCCTAGGATCCTCTTTGTGAGGTATTTTTGTGGCCTTTCCAGCTTTTGCAGGTGTTTAGTGAGGTACATGCCAAATGGGGCATTGTACTCGATGATTGGCCTAATGAAGGAAGAGTAGGAGGAGATGATGACCTCTTTCTTCCTGGATGCAAAACCCTTGGTAATGAGATGTGCCACATAGAAGGACTTTCTGACCACAGTGGCGATGTGGTGGTTGAAGGAGAGGTTTCTGTCAACCTGTATCCCCATATCTCTTATAACACCTTCAGTGTTCAGTGGGCTCCCATTGATGTGGTAATTAGTGGGAACTGAGTTTTTCCCAAAGGGAATGACAATGCATTTTTTGGCATTAAGTTTAAGGCCATGGTTTCAACACCAGTCATTGTTCTCAGTGAGACCTTTCTGTAGGACGTCTATATCACTTGGGGAGTTAATAATGGCTCCCAGCTTGCAATCATCAGTGAACTTGGTCAGACAGAGTCCTTTCATGTTGGCCTGGACTTCTGAGAAGTGGATGCTAAACAGGAGAGGACCCAGGACCAATCCCTGTGGGACTCCACTCGTGACTGGTCGCCAATCTGAATTGGAGTCTGCTACTTTCACACTGTAGGGTTCTATCTGTGAGCCAATTTGCAACCCATCTAGTGATATAGGGGTTGATGCCTAGTTTGATGAGTCTATCAATAATTCCTGAGTGGGGAATGGCCTTGGCTAGATCGAGGTAGGCTGTATGAACTACCTTGCTCTCATCCACAACTCTGGTGACTGACTCAAAGAAGTCAACCAGTGTGAGCAAGCATGATCTACCCTTCACAAAACCAAATTGTGTGGGTTCCAGAATCTGGAGATTCCCTATATCCTTGTTAATTAGGTCCATGATGATGTTCTCCATAACTTTGCATATCAGACTCATCAGGCTAATGGGGTGATAGTTCCCAGGGTCTGCAGTCCCTTTAAGGAGAGGGATTACTGTAGCAGTGTGACATTCTGTAGGGACAAAGCCTGAGGTGAGGCTGTGATTAAATAGGGCACACAGGTGTGGTGCAAGTTCACTTTGCAATTCATGTAGAACACAGCTGGGGTTATTGTCGGGTCCCATGAAAGATGTATTCTTGGCTTTGGACAATGCAGCTTTAACCTGTGCTGCAGTAATGCTGGGTGCCTGGCATGCTTCCAGTATTGTGATTGGTCCTTTAGTGGGGAGAGAGGGGTAAAGTTGGCACTGAATCTGTCTGCCAGTATGTTGGCAATATCTGTTGGCTCAGTATAGGAGGCACCATTGTTTAGTAACTCAGAACAAATCTCGGTATTGCTGTGGAGATTCTTGATATAACTGTAGAAGGCTTTGTGGTTGTTTTTAGTGTCTGTTACAATTCTGCCTTCATAGCTAGCTTTAGAGGTTTTAATGAGGGATCTCAACTTTTTGTTGAGGCTAATAAGGGAGTTTTTTCAGTCTTGGGACTTCAACTTTTTCTGCAACAGTTTCTTCCTTCTGTTGTAGAGTTTGTCAGTGGCAGGGGACCACCAGATTGGCTTCCTTTTTTTGGAGGAGAGCATCTTGGTTCTGTTGGGTATGGCTAATTCCATGCATTTATTAATGCGTTCATACAGTGCATTAGTGTATGATTCAGTCATGCACCTATTCTCCATTTGTATGGGTGCTATGAAGTTAGCCACCTCTGTTTTCTGGAGCCCAAAGTCAGATTTGGAGAAGTTTTGCATTGTGGTTACCTTTGCTGTTGGTGTGGGTGAGGTGGATTTTCATGGTAATTAGTTTGTGGTCGGATCTAACCAGAGAGGAACTGACTATTGGTGTTGAGCAACAGTTGCCCATGGTAGTAATAACCAGGTCAAGCCTGTTGCTTCCTCTAGTGGGGGTAAGACTGAGCTGGTCCAGGGCATTAGAATTAATGAATTCCAGGAAGCATTGGGCAAGTGTATTGGTGCATGAGTAGTTTTCCCAGTTGATGGAGGGGTAATTGAAGTCACCCAGTATGAGAGTGTTGGGTTGGACCCTAATAGTTTCCAGGGTGCTTAGAAACATGAAATGAGTGTCTTTAACAGGCTATGACCTGAATCGCAGTCTTACACACTGTTAGTTGTACCTGAAGTATCTCCGATGTGTTATGCTGGGCTACTAGTCTGGAGGTGTGCATATCCTTTATGCATATGGAGATGCCACTGCCTTTGGAGCTTCAGTCCATTTTCTGGGGCCAAAAGGTGTGGAATGAGTTATAGCCTGGTAGCGCATGGGGTGCTTTCTGCTGCTTTAAACCAGGTCTCCATTACAGCACAAATGTTGATGTTCGCCATTTTAAGGAGTGCTTCAAGTGAGTGCATTTTGAGATTGAGACTTTTAGCATTGAGCAACATGACCCTCAGATTGCATTTATTTACAGCTGTTACAGTGGTAATTTGGTCTTTGGAACACCACCTAAAAAAGGCATTATAGGGGTGGCAAGGTTTTAACACTCTTTTAAAACCTTCTAGAGTGGGAGAATTGCAAAGCTATCCAGGAGGCAAGTTCTGCAGCAAAGGACCTTGATACCTAAATGATCATACACCAGAATACTAGACATGGTAAGATAGAACCAACAAAAGGCACTGAGTACTGGAATGAAACATGTGGCCAGATGTATACCTTTGTAGAAGATCCAGTAGGTAGGGAGGAACACACTCATGAAGAGCTAAGTAAATCAGAACAATGATCTTTAGGGGATCCGCTGCTTTATGGCTAGCCAGTGCTGGTATTACATAATTGGAGTATTATGCTGGTACACTGAAACCCCAGTTAGTAGCCAAGTTGCAGAGTTTTGGACCAGCAGCAAAAAGGCAGGCTCAGAATCAGGTAAACCAACATATATTATATTGCAGTAGTCTAAGTGGGAAGAAACCAAAGTATGCAATTACCGAGACAATTACAGACCCATAAGTCTGACCAGCCTCATATACAAAGCCATGGAAAGACTTATCATGGAATTAATCAATCAGGACATAGGGAATCTTTAAACATGGGACTGGTCTATATTATGATGTTGAAACGCTGTAACAGGGAACACCTAAACATCAGCAAGTATTCAGCAAAATGCACTTCCACAATTCTCTGAATACTTAAAGGGCAAACAAATACTTGCCCCACAACACCTCCCCTAACTAAATATATCAACTTTGAGATCGCACTATAGTGGAGAAAAGTTTAAAATTGTGAAGTTGGCCAACTACATCTTTGCTCTTTAAAGTGTTCAGCGAATCACGGAAGTGCATTTCACTGAATACTGGCTGATGTTTAGGTGTTCAATGTTATGGCATTTTGACACCGTAATATAGACCCACATGGGACCCATCTCAGTTTGGATTCATCAAGGGCAGGTCATGCTTACATAGCCTGAATGATTTTTTGAAAAGGCCACCAAAGCAATGGATATAGGCAAAATGGTACACAGCACATACCTTGATCTGGCCAAAGCTTTTGACACAATTCCCCACTCAGGCATAGTTTAAAAGCTAAATAAACTGTGAATAAACTTCTATGTGACTTCCTGGATTGCTAACTGGCTCGCAGATAGGGCACAGATAATCAAAACAGGGGAATTTACCTCCGTAAAGAGACCAGTCATCAGTGGAGTCCCTCAAGGTTCTGTGTTGTGATGTCTTCTGCTTGGCATCTACTTTTATGAAGTAAAAACCAATACCAAAGGACTTTGACTAAGTTTGAAGATGACTGCAAGCTAGGAACAATCATCGAATCCCCAAATGACTTTCCCATCCTGCAGGAAGGTTTGTCTCAAATATATAACTAATGACAAAATCAAGGACTGAAACTAAATGCCAAAATGCATTACTGTATCTTTTGGGATGTCAAGTGCTTGAGGGAATGACACATTGGCAATATGCCCCTAAGAGCTGAGGCAGTTGTTCAGGATTTGGAAATGTATGTGGACAGTGACCACCATTGGTCTATTGTTGTAAGAAAGTTCTTTTATAATGCACAGCTTATGAACAAAGTGATTGTGTCTAGATCTAGGGATATCATTGTTCCCTTTTCTCAGCCCTCATTAGAACAATCATTGGCATGTATCTGCAACAACTGGAACACCCACAGAGATATGTTACTAAAAGGATACAAGGTCTAAACAACATGTCCTACATGGACCTACCCTGGGCCCTATTACTTTGCTTGGTATCCTACGGCCACTAAGAAGTCACTTGTGTCTGGCATAGAAGACACCTTCCAACCCATTACTGATCTATTTACTGCACATCAGCAAGTCAAATGGCATCAGAAATAGAGATCTAAACCTCTTCTGCAACGCCAACAGAATGGTTTGGAGGGACAGGTATATCTCACAGAAGATATTGCTGCTGTGGAAAAGATTCCCCATTCATATAAAACAAAGTTCATCCCTGTCCATATTCAAGGGCAACACAGACCTATGTGTGTGTAACAAAAAATTTACCCCAGGACTGCCCGCTGCACTACTAAATTGACAGAAGCAGATGGTGATACAGTTGTGACATTTTTTTCAGACAATTTATCAATATGGGTGGGGTGATGGGAGAAAGAGAGTTTATTAAAATAGAAAAGGGAATAAAATAATAAATTAAACATTATGGAGTGAAATTGGAGAGTGGGGACGTACTGCAGTTATGGAAGGATAATATAACTATGACGAACATCTGTAAAACTCATTTGCGTGATGGGTTGAACTTAAAAAGAAGTATAAAAAGTGTTTTTTTTTTCCAGTGACAGGATGATGTAAGAAAGGAAAAGAAAACGAAGTATGGAAAAATTTATGAAAATGTATTACAAAATTTAGAGAATAATACAAGAGCATACTATGATAATGGAAAAGGAAACAATAAAAGAAGTTGAGAAAATCTAAGATATTACTATTTAGGTAGAGATATTATTTACAAGGGAGAAGGGAGGAGGTATATGCATATTTGGGTAAAATAGTAAAGGAGGATATTAGTATAATGAGACATAAAAAATGGAAAAGGACAGGTCAAAATAATACAAGAGCAAATTATGAGTGCTGTAGTACAGTATGTGGAAAATATGTACACGAGTATAAGAATGGCCAATAAGTGAGAATGGAGAGTAAAGAAATTCCCAGAATGACTTAGGGAAGATTTTGGAAAAGAAATTACTATTAGTGAATTGAATGAAGTACTTAGGAAGTTTAATGTTGATTCAGTATCAGGCCCAGATGGTATATGGAATGGAATGTACAGGAAATTAACAGACTGGCAAAGAGTGTATTTTGTAAATGTACTGAATGAATGCTTGAAGGAAGGGTATGTTTATAAATTGTGTTGTGTGATATTAAAATTTATATGGAAGAGAGATGGGAAGAATTGAATAAAAAGGTGGACATCAGATAAATAACTCACATTATAAACTATTTATGGGAATAATAGAGAGGAGAAAGGAAGAAAGGATGTGGAATTTTATGGAATGAGGTATATATGGTATAAAAAGGAAGGGATATCATGAATTGTTACTGGCTCTGAGAGAAATTGTGAATGATATTTTAATTAAAAGGGAGGAAGTGAAAATTATGGTAGGTGATATTTGCAAGGCATTTGATACAACAGGACATGATGCTTTGTGGGATGTTATGGAGCAGTATAGGATATATAGGATAAAATTAAGAGGGTGTGTTTGTCATCATGTCAAAAATAATTGAGTGAGAGTGTTAGTGAATGGGTGTCTGAGTAAAGAAAAATGCATGAACTGTGGTACAAGAGAGGGATGTCCCATGACTGGAATATTGTTTACATTGGTAATGAATGCAATAGTGAGTGAAGTAGCTTATAAAATGAAAGAGGATAGACATGTGATGCAAAAGGGAGTGGTGATACTGGTTGTTTTGACATACCCAGAGTATATAACTGTATTTGTTCAGAACAAAATATGGATGAGGAAAGTGTTGGTTTGAGTAAATTTTAAAGGAAAGGGAAATAACCTTAAACAGAAATAAAATTAAGAGTTTGGGTGAAATGGTGAAAATAGGGGCTTTGTATTTTTCAATTAATGAAGTGTGTTTGGTAGGAATGAAATGTGGGGAAAATATGCAGTTATAATTCAGTGTGATAGTTTGATAAGAGAAATGAAAGAAATAAGTATTCTGTGGAGGACATATATATTAGCATTCATGAAAAAGGTTTATCTGGTTAATTTGGTATTAATGGAAAAATAGCATATATTTCAAATGCTTATGTTATCCTAGTAAAATATGAAAAGGAAATTGTGCAATTGTTTTCTTTCATATGAAGTTCAGGGCTAAATTCAATGAAGTGGTGTGCTGTATATGAGTGAAGATGAAAGGGGATTGAGGTTATGAAATCCAGTTGTTTATTCTGCTTCTTTAAATGTGCATAGAGTACTAAAGTGGGTAAAGGAAGAAAATGTGAATTTAATAGTGAGAATATATAAATATAGGTAGAAAAAAAAATCTGGGAGATGAGAATAAGAAAAAGAGAAAAAGAATATTGTAAATGAAGAAATTAAAAATTATCAGTAAAAATATTGACAGGGAAAATTGATGATATAGAGAAAGATAGAATGATGTTACATGCTAGTGTGCTAAAATAATATTATTATGTAAACCCTTAGGAACATTTACAAGAAGAAGTAATTAAAGGCATTAAAGTAAGGAAAAAGTGGTGTACCAAGACAGTACAGTGTTAGTATTGCCAATGAAGAATGATAATAAATAATGGGAATATGTCATGTAAAAAGAACTTTGAAAGAGCATGTTTATTTTGTGGGAGGAAGAGATAACGGACCATGTTTTTTTGTTTAAATGTAAGAGTGGAAAAACTCTGGAAAAGGTTACATGAAGAATTTTTTGAGAATATTAATGACATAAATGATATAAATATAAATGCAATTATATATAAATATAAAATAATAAAAGTATATGTGAGAAGGGAAGCAAATTTATTTTACATAATATGGATTATATGGAATAAAAGAGTGAATGAAATGTTGATCAATGGGAAATGGATTTTGGCAAGTATATTGCAAAAAATTGGATTATGGTTGTAGAAGAAGGAATGGGGGTCAATTATGGAAACATACTACTGAGGATATTATAAGAAAAATGATAAATGGTAAGAAATAGAAATATGGATATATACTCCTGTAAATGTGTAAATTTTGTAAATATTGAAATAGTGTCTTTTATGTTGTGTTAAATAAAGGAAGCCTGCTCTTTTCAGTGGTTTCTGTAGAATATTTTACATTCATCTGAGCTACTGTTTAATGTCTCATCCAAAGAACACACTTAGCACTGCAGCATCCCTTATGTTACACTGTAGTGTTAGCAATCCATCAACATGGTTTGGGAATAAAACCCACAACTTTCTGAACCAAGGATGAGTGCTGTACGTGTAGTCCCACTGACTCTACTAGGTAGTAGGGGTGGTAAATAATAAGGCGACAAAGGAAAGTCCCAGTAAAAATGCCAACTCAAAGGTGTTAGCTGACCATGAGGAAGTATAATAAAAAGGGATGGCAGCACGATGGATAATAGCTATACCACCCCAGTTCAATTCAGCCTAAAATGGTGAAAAAGAGAAGAAACAGAAGGTATGATGGCTAAAAACAAAATCAGAGTATAGTTTGCATCTGGCCAGGTTTCTGTGATAAACACTTTGTCATTAACACACAAAAGGCTGGACAAATCACAGGATTCATTATAAACCAACCAGGCATTAAAATATAAAACCTTGGCAGAATCAGCAACGACTCCATTTATTTAACATTTGTTAACTAGGAAAGTCTGACTGGGACAGAGCCCATTTTCAGTGGGGGCCCATGCTCCAGAAATGTCTTTGGAATATGGGAGGAAACCAGAGCACCCTTAGGAAAACCACACAAATGCAGGGAGGACATGCAGACTCCACACAGAATGCACCCCAGCTGAGAATCAAACCAGAGAACCTCTTGCTGTGAGATGACAACGCTAACTACAGCACCACTGAGCCACCCTCAGTAGACTTGGCATTATAATCATATATCAGGTTCACCCTGAGTACAAGGCTGATTTGTTGGCCTTCTGAAATGGGAACTCCACTTACTAGCTAATACAGGAATGGAGCCAACACCTGAACTGAAAACTTAAATGATCTTGACCAGGAATGACTAAGCCTAAAGCCTGGCTCTATGCTTTTTTTTTGTAACAAGTTCAGTGCAAGTAGTTGCAGTAGATAAAGGCAGCTTAAATTTGTTAAAAGGCCGAAAAGCAAGTAATTGATCTTTACTGTAAAGAAAATAGTCATTATGCTGATAAGTACAAACTTAGAAGATAGGTGAAAAATTGTACAGACACCAATAAGAGGAAAAGCCAAGTCAATATAAACCAAGATCAAATAACAAGTACTTTCAAAAACTCCAAAATTAGATTTGTAACAGGATTGATGACCTTTGAGAATGACTTCACTCTAGAAGAAACTCAAGTAGAATCAAAAAGTGCTTCTGGTGACGTCTAATACCAGTGCAGATTAAATTAGTATTGCAATGACGTCTGTAAACAAATAAATGACTTCAACCTGAGTGAAGCACAAGTAGAACAAACATAAATTCCTTTAGTAGGTTGTCAGCTAATGACAAGTCTGAAGTCAACAGAGTTCAAGTTAAGGTTTACAGCAAAGTCAATGAACAAATAATACATTTTGTAATGCTTAACATTGAAATAACAAGATAAACCTCCTAGTGCCACCAATGATAAAGGAGACGTAGACACAGGGCACCATAATATTTCCATAATGCAGAAAACAGAAGCAGCTGTACTAGCACACCAAAATGGATAAGACAAAACTTTCTCAACAAAATTGTCAGGGCTAATCCAGGCAAGCAAGAACAACAATATTCTATTGTCATGTGGTAGAAAAAGAAGCCAGCAGTTGCAGGAATACCATATGTATCGCAGCAACCCAGTGCTGCCATTCCAATGCAGAAACTCACTGCAGCACCATGGAATTCAAAAAAGACAGATCAGAAAAGAGAAAGCTTTTAAACATTAACCTCAATGTCAATATATTTTTGTATAAATTCATCACTTTGCTGATCTAAAATAAAGTGCTGGGGCCACTTAATCATCCTAGCACTTAAGAACTCCTGTGATTGAGTCAACATGTATGCAGTACACCTGCAAACACGCAAGCATGTTATTGACCTCTACAGCACTTTGCTACTCAAAGCAGAATACTGGAAGTAATCCAGCAGTCCAGGGGTGCAATGGTCAATGCAGGAAAGAAATAGGTCCATAGGTTAATACTAGGCAACTATTCTGTGGACAATTATATGCTTAGCCAATATCCAGACAGTGACCAAAGGTGAGACTCAAACTCTGAACCTTGTGACTGCAAGGTGAACACCTTAACCATTATGCAAACTTATGCATCATCCACTCCACATGACGCAATGGAGGGGAAACATAAAGGAAGTCACTCCACGTCACAAAGGCTAACAATGCTTGGAGGACCAGAAAAAACAAACTGAAACCAAAATGGGAAAACAGCACACACTAATCACAGTAGAATACTGGCAGCCAGCTGCTTCCACAGTCTCTTATAATGCTTGTAATGAATAGGATACATTATGATTTATTTGGATTTAAAGATAGCAAGTTTGAAATACTTCCATTTCCAGAGTAGTCTGAAGTCACTATGTAGTAAGGTTCATTTTGTGATGCTAAGGCCCTGCAGATGACTTTGCCAATAGCATATTTTGTAGTATTTAGGTCAGATAAATCACAAAGGAGGTTATTAATGAATAGTGAGACAAGTAATAGCCCTAGTACTGATTCTCGGGGTATTACTGCATATGTGGATATGAAGTTATTATTGATAGTGTCATTATACATAATAAAAGTTTGGTTTGTTAGATAATATTGAAACCAGTTGAGCTTTTAGAGCAGTAGCACATGAATAACACAGTTAAAAGCTCTTTTGAGGTCAATGAGCATCATCACAGTCAGTTTGCTTTCTTCAATATTGTTGTAAGTAGTGTTAGTTATCAAGAGTATGGTTATTGAGGTGTTAAACTTTGGTCTAATGTTTTGCTGTCTGTAACAATGCCATGTGGTGAGATACAATATGAGATTTGTTTACAAGTTAATTTTTCAAGCATTTTAGTTAGAGTCAAGATTGGCTATTGGTCTGTAGTTCCCAGGAGATTTTGTGAAATACATTTTTGGATGTAGGGTTATATTGTCTGTTTTAAAAGAGTAGAAACTTGTTTTGTGCATAATGAGAGGGTAGGCATGTAGGTTTGTTGTCCTGCCAGTAGTTTAGGTTTAGAGATTCATTAATAGTTACTAGGCTATTGATTCATGAGGGTATTTAGAAACTCTGCATTGCCATGAAGGTTTTAGCCCTTGTAATTTAAGTATGAACAACCCAGAACCAGGAAGAGCATTAACATGTTACCCCTAACCATAAGGGTCAAGGGTAATAAACTAGGGGTAAATGTCTGGTTTCCCATCCATTCATCCAGATTATATTTGAATAAAGTAAGAGAAGTATTCTGCTTTATGTGGACAGGAAGACAATTCCAGGCAAGTGGTATTGCCTGTCATACACATCTATCCCTCCGATATGCTCATTTATGTTGCAGAAGAGATTATGATTAAGATCTATTTGTGTTGCAGAAGAGATTAAGATCTCTTGAGCATGTACTGATAGTGTCAGATATTGCAGATGCATAGTATAACAGAGAAGAAGGTGTTTGTTGTGGCTCGGTATAAGGGGCAGAGATTGCCCCTCAATAGCCTGTATGATACTGAGAAGGACAAGGCTTTGAGACAGTCAGTGTAGTTTTTATGATTTAGGCCTTTGGTTTTCTTGGTTAGAAACCATTGTGGACATTCAAGTTGTTAGATAGGAACATACAGATCACATCCCTGGGCCTAGATGCCATATTCTTACTAATAAGCTGCACAATGAAAAAAGGACATTCTTACAACAGTGGACACAGAGTGATCAAAGAACAATTTGTTGTTCACACAGGTTCCCAATTAATGTCACTCTTGCCAAAGGAGACAATTGTGCATTTTTTGGCATTTAGATTTAGCTCATGGTTATGACACCAGCTACTTGCTTAGGAAAGGAACTCTTGGAGGATCTTGGTGCTCTTTGAATAGTTTATGATGCACCAAGTTTACAGTCATCTGCAAACTTAGTCAGGCACAAACCCTTTATATTAGCTTTGACCTCCAAGAAGTAAATGTCAAAGTATAGATATTATTCTTTTAGAGTTCCCAACCACTTCTGCAGTCCTGTTGCTTCTTCACCCTTTTCTTTTCCTTTTGCTCCATAGTGTTTGTGATTTATATTGATTTCCCCAGTACGACCTTGCTATAATCCCTTAGCCATTCTGACACTTTCATATTTACAAGTGGCACAAAAACACTTCAGTTAATGAGGGAAATATATATGAAGCAGGTACATAATGGACATTACTCTGCCATACTGAGCTCCAAGATATGCTGCCCCCCGTAATGTTTTATGTTTCATCTCCTTTGAGCGATGGTGTTTAGTTTACGTTTAGTGAATACCTTTCTTTGTATTATGCAGATATTTTGGTAATCACTAATGTAAAGTCATATATGGGAAAGAAAGGCTTTACTTACCTTCTTGACTGCCGTTTTCTTGATTTTCTAATACAAGAGCAATTTCATCCTCTTTTACAATTTCAGCAAATGCTGTATGTGAAGATGCTCGTGAATTATTATTTTCAAAGTTGTTTCTCACATTGATATGAGCTCGTTCTGGTACTTTCCTATTATTTTCATATTTTGCTTCTTTACTGAAGTTCTTTTCTAACTGTTTTTCTTCTTTTTTTACTTGTTTTTGAATTATCACTGGTGTAGTCTGTCCCTGTGAAAACATAGGGAATAAATTGATTATGATTTCAGTTTTGTATATATATCTATCTATCTGTCTATATATATATATATATATATATATATATATATATATATATGTGTGTGTGTGTGTGTGTGTGTGTGTGTGTGTGTGTGTGTGTATGTATATATATATATATATATATATATATATATATATATACATACATTATACAGGGGTGTAGCCAGAGGTTTACATTTTGTAATCAAACCTAATGTTGTTGCCCCCACTACCCACTTGTAATTTTAAAAATGTACTCAGCCCTCAACATGGTACCCCCACATACATGGGAAGAAGCATGTTATTTTCAACTGTTACAATTTATTTCCATGAAAAGCTAGTTTTAGATATGTGTTCCTTTTGCACAAGAAATCTTTGTGTACCGCTATACTGTGAATATTCATACGCAGTTCTAAACAGTCTGTGCTTTTTGAGTGTTGACATTTGCAAGAGATGCTCAGAAAAAAATGTACTCATTCCAGTACACTGAGTATGCTCAGCTACACCTTTGTATACATACAAAAAGCTGAAGACTAAGAATAGAAACTATAAAGAAAATATTAACTATTTATTTAGAATTGATCTTCAGGTTTCTTTGTGTTACATGAAAAGTTCATTATACTTTTAACAATTTACATTTTTAAATGAGTGACTATATATCCCAAATCCTTAATGCACTCCATGAATACTGATGTGGAAATTTGAATGCACTACATGAGTACAATGCATTTCATTTTCTCAATCGAGTACATAATAACATTTATAACTAATAATATTAAGTAAAAAGTCAATTTCCTTACCTTGGCATTCATTTTTTTCTTGTTTGTGGTTGTTGTTTTTACCTTAAGATGGCAGAAACCTCACACATACTGATTTCATGGTTGGTGCAGTACGGTAGTCTTGTATTATATTTGTACTCTACAATGAGTGCAAGCTTTACTCACAGAGTTCATGGGTACCTTCCCTCCTCAGTAGCTAACCTTGCACTGCATGCCACTAAGAAAAGTACTTTATTCTACTTCCCATTTACCTCACAGTCTGGCCATGGCTGCCTTTTTTCAATTTTATAGGCTTCTGTTAATTAAATGTTATCATCATCTCTCATTCATTAGGGAATTCTTGTTAAAACAAAATAAAACTATGCTGGTACAAGGCACTATCAGTAATCTAAAGACCAGCAATTAGAAATGTAAACTAGAGAAAGTTCACAAATCTAACACATTGTTAGAATGTAACTCAACAATTTGTTGATGGAATCCAGTAGTTTGTTGTAGTCTGACGTACCAGTTTATTCATTAAAATCACCAAAATATTAAGGGATGGGCTAGGATGCCTTTTAATGTGTTTTATTTTAATTTTAATTTTTATGAAGTCATGTCTTTCATACTGGATACATAGTAATTACTTCTGCTACACTGAATTGTTTTTTTTTTTGCATCCTGATGTTCTCCATTTGGTAAGAAAATTCATGTACTAGTTACAATCACTGTAAATATTTATCTTAGTAAGGCTATGACTACATTTTCTGCAGTTGGTTTCTACATTTGTATGTTATATTTGATATAAGTATGTAAGCAATCCTCCTGAGTATGATAAGTCTGCATGTTTACTCACAAATTTATTTTAATTTCTGTCTGAATTTCTGTCTTGACTCTAAATGTGATATATATATATATATATATATATATATATATATATATATATATATATATATATATTGATATACAGATATATACATAATGACTTTGATCCAGTTGGACATGATTTCATCTTTCTACTTATCTACAAATCTGTGTAAAAAAAAATAAGTTCTATTTGTTTTATTCAGATTTAAATGTTCAATTATACCATGTTATTGGTCACATTTTTTTCTGTGGATCTTGTCTCTCCAGCATCCACTGAAAATGGGTCATAACATGAGGCTGGTTGTCAAACATAGCATATATATATATATATATATATATATATATATATATATATATATATATATATGTGTGTGTGTATGTGTATGTTTGTGTGTGTGTGTGTGTGTGTGTGTGTGTGTGTGTGTGTGTGTGTGTGTGTGTGTGTGTGTGTGTACATGCATACAAATATTTCAAGCATGGGCATTAATGCCCTTCTAGCTTGCCAATATACCAAAACACTTGTTCCCATAATAAGTGTCCAGGCTGTTCTTAAAACTATCTAAACTAGTACTTGTTTTAATGTAAATTGGTAGTCTGTTCCATGTATCAGCTGCTGTCTCAGAGAACCAATTAGTACATTTCTCATTCTCATTCCTATAGAAGCTTCTATATAGGTTGTCTGATTATTATCTAGCACTTTTTGATAACTCCAAACATTCCCAGAGGTAGGTGTCTCTAAATGCTCAGATGGCGTAGTGGCAACTTGCTGTGGCTATGGTGTGCAGGGTCCTGGGTTTAAGAGTTGCAAGGGCTGATTATATGGGGTGGGAGGTTGGCATAATGGTTAAAGTGTTTACCTTACAGACACAAGGTGCAGGGTTTGATTCTGACATGGGGTAACTGGCTAGGCTTATAATAGCCCCCATGGGCAGTTAGCCTAGTATTAATCTATGAGCCTATACCTGGATAAGATCTTCTCTTAGATATCTGTAAGAGACACTGTACAAGTTCAGATATTTTAGTCTTTCATAATAACTTAAAATTTCACATCCAAGGATCCCCTTGGTATATTTCTGCTGTACTCTTTCCAGTTTACTCATGCTTATTTTCTTATAGGGTTTCCATATTGTTATTCTATACTTAAGTTTGGGTGTAATGTAACTAACAAACAATGACTCCATCATTTCTGATTTCCTAGACTTTGTAAATCTTTTCATACAACCTATAGTTCTATAACTATCATTAACCAGTTGGTTGAATTAGAAAAACTCAAAGCTGGATCTACCCGTATACCCAGGTCCTTCAAGGAATCTACAGTTTCAATCACTGTGTGCTGTATTAAATATTCACCTTCCAAGTTATGTCTTCCAAATCTCATATGCTTAGTTTTTGATGTATTTATCAGCATATTATTCTCCTGTGCACAAATGGTCAATTTAGACAAGTTATTTTGCAGACATACCTTTTCCGTAACACATATAATCAGTTTACCCAATTTCAGGTTGTCTGCATATAGACTGTAGAACACCTCAGATAAAAAAGTTAGGTCTGAAAAATACAATCTAAGGAAGTAAGGTCCTAGGACAGAGCCCTGTGGGACACCCTGACTGTAACCAATGATTTTGCCTGTCCAGTTACTGTATGGTACTTGCTCTGTCCTGTTTGTAAGCCATGCATCTATTTATAGTATCAAGAGTACATCAGTACCTAGTTGTTTTATTTATTGATCAGTGTTTTGTGTATGACCCTGTCAAATGCTAAAGTTAAATCTATATAAATTATATCAGAGCACAATTTTTCATTCATAGCTGTTATTATATTGTTATAGAACATCATATTACAGGTGCTAATAGATCTATTTTCAACATATTTATTCTGATATAGGGTTTTAAGTCCCAACCTATCCACTTCTGACAATAACTTATCCAATATTACTTTCTCCATTATTTTTCCAAAACACAAAAGTAGACTTAAAGATCTATATGACTCTGGGTTTGTCCTATTCCCCTTTCCCCTTAAAGATAGGTTTAATAAGTGCATGTCTCCAGTCTTGAGGAATCTCCCCATATTTATATGACCTAGTGAATAACAGATATAATGGTACTGCAAGTTCTTGCTGAAGAGTTCTCATGTCTTTGTTACTAATTCTGTCTCCTCCCTGTGCTTTGTTTGGATCCAGTTTTTACAGTTCTTTTTCAATATAATCTAATTTAATTCAAGTATCTGAGGTTACTTGGATGTCACTAGGACAACTTATCACCCCTTTTGTGGAGCCAAACTGTTTTGCATAAGATTTTGTAAATCTATTTATAATCTGTTGTGTCTGAGAATAAATGTTAGTATCTGTCCAGTTTATCAATGTGTCTGTCTTTACTCCTTCCACATTATATGTATCTATAAAAAGGTTTCGTATTATGCTTAGTATCTTCATATAAATTTTCTTCAACTATTTCTTGATCTTGTCTCACATTATGCTTAATCTGTTTATCCAGCTGGTTTATTTCAGTTTTTAAAGTTGTAGTTCAAGCTGTCTTCCATTTCTTATATTTTATGTCTCTCACATCTATATATATATATATATATATATATATATATATATATATATATATATATATATATATATATATGAGTGTGTATGTCCATTCATTACAAAAAGAATCTAACATCTGACTGATACTCAAAAACAAATTCTTTACTATTGTAACAACTTCTCACAAATGTGGACAATTTTTGATCCCATCTATACTGACTTGTTTATGGGCAACCATAAGCTGAAAACATTTTAAGACAGTGACATGAATGTATTCATTACATTTATGGAAATGTGGCTGAGATTTTTATATTATTGTTGGTTGATCTGACCGGAAGGCTCAGTGAATTGAAACACTTTTTGAGATATCTGAGTCTGAAAGTTTTAGGCATTAATTTTGTTTCAAGACTGTAGATTATTTTGATGTTACAGTAAATAAACTGTTTGATGGATCATTGCAAACTTCTATAGAAAAGAAATAACTTACTAGGAATTTACTTTTGGTTGGATCAGCTTGCCACCTCAAACATATTATATAGACACCATTCCTAAGTTATGATATTTATGAACAAGAAGAATTTGTCATGCTGACTAACAATCATATATGAGTTACAAATTAATGAGCCAGGTGAGAGATTGCACTTTAGGGGTTATTTTAGAATAGCCTAACATGAAGGATGCTTTTCCTTGCCAGCTCATGCCTTATCTGTAAATATTGTCTTGCTGCATTGATGGGTCATGCTATATCATTACAGGTAATACTGCATGAAGCAGACAGAGAAAGAATCTAGATGGGATTTGATGAATCTGGTGTTGCAGGTATAAAATGTGTTGTAAATAATTGCATAACCAATAATAAAAGCCACATTCATCTTTGACATATTTTTATGATTTACTTAAAATGTTTTTTAGTGCTTGCATCATTTAATTGTTTTGCTCTAAAAAATAATGCATTTACAAATCAAAAAATGGTTCTTTGGCTTGACAAAATAGACACAGATGGGATGGAAGGGGTTGGTGGGTCTAAAATAGGAAGCAAGTGTGGAAACTCAGGCTGTACTGTAAGGAAACCATGACATGTTTTGTAAAATTTATTTATTTTATATTTGTTGACTGGGATAGTCCAACTGGATGCATGTCCATTTTCAGCGGAGGCCCAGGGAGATAAGCTCCAAGGTACACAGAAACATTAAAACATGTTACAAATATAGTTTTGACAAAGTGTACATAAACAATCAAGAATAAATGTATTCCACAGGTTAGAGTTAATCCCTGATGAAAGTCAGGGTGATTTAAACAGTAAGCTGATTGATAGATTTTACACAATCTAGAAAAGAGTTAACCAGGCTTGATACAATGACATAGCCAGTTTAGTGCCAGATGTTGTTTGAGTCTAGTTTTAAATTGACCTAGGGAGGAGAGTAAAGTAATGTCATCTGGAAGTGTGTTCCAGGATCTGCCTACAGAGTTTACAAAGAGAGAGTCACCAGCTGCCACATTCCATCTTTGACACAAAAAAAGAAAAGGAAAGAAGCTCAGTTCCCTTACAGGCTGATAACACTTGGACTTTTCAGCTTTTACGATCATATGATGAATGATATGAACAGGACACACTAGAACTGTTGGCTAATAGCACACCCTCAGCACAATGAAAATAATTCTGGTATGGGGAACTGGGAGGGACACCTAAATGGAGGATTACAACTGATATCAGGCTCTTGGAACATTCCTCAATACTCTTGACAACCCATGCAAATAGCTAGATAATGTGCATTAATTAATGTATCTATTTAAGGATTTAATTATTTGATTGTTTTTCTTGATAGGTGGGGTGTTGTGGACCCTCTTCAGCCACAAAACATGGCCAAACGCAGAGCATGTGGAAAAAAGAAAATGACTCTAACATGGACTTGTCACAAGAATGGTAATTTAAAGCATGGACTCCATGAGCACATTATGGAATATGTACAGTATATTGATTAAACTGAGGTAGACTGCTATTGTAATGCAACAAAATTCTAAACTATTCACAGCTTGAATGACATCATGCTGAAAATATATTTGCAGGTATAATTTCAGATATTGATGCACTGATCAACCAATATAAATACATTAACTGGCTTTTCACTAGTAATTAATGAGATGTTGTGGTAAAACACACACGCATATATATATATATATATATATATATATATATATATATATATATATATATATATATATATATATATATATAATATATATATATATATATATATATATATATATATATATGTATATATATATATATATATATATATATATATATATATATATAGATATATATATTTATACTTACTAATTGTAATCCATCAGGCATATCTAGTAAAACAATAAATATTCAGCCATACTACTTCTGGGTTATACAGTACAGCAGTATTGCACTGTAGTATTACTTTAACATGGATTTCTTTTAGAATGAACATTTATTTTAAATAAAAATATGGATAACATTTGATCACTTTGATATAATATGGAATTTTTTTAAACAATATTTAGACCAATCCATACACAAAAATAATACTATTATACTAGTTAAAGTACACATTTTGACTGCAAAGTCTGGTCAGATATTTCAAACACAGGGCTAAAACATTGTACATATTGTCCACACTTTTTTATAGCTTGTATCTGTACAACTATTTAGTGCAAACATGGAGAGGGAGGGAGAGAGAGAGAGAGAGAGGGAGATGTGTGTGTGTGTGTGTGTGTGTGTGTGTGTGTGTGTGTGTGTGTGTGTGTGTGTGTGTGTGTATGTGAATTGAATATACAATCAGTAAAGTAAGAAGTCTCATTACATGTTACAACATCTACATCATTCATGAACAGGCATTCTCAGTAAAGAGCACACTAATATATAACTTTTTTTTTGCCTGAATATTATCCAGGTTGAGATCTGAGCTTTGCTAAACAATAGGGCTGTACTTTAAATGGAGCTGTCTTTCTAGAGTGCTTTGACAGCATAGGCAGATAGAATGTAATTTATAACTAAAGACTGTATACCTGCTACTTACCTTCGTCATTTTATGCCCCTTTTGATACCGGCCTAACTTTTTCAAAAGCAAGCAATAAGCAGCCATAATGGGAGATGGTTTATTATTTATCAATATGCTGATAACATCAGAAATGCTGAAGCCCATATTCTGTGTCATATTGTTTAGAACATCTGAATTCAGTTCATCAGGCCGAAGTCTGCAAAGTAAAATAAATATTTAATACCAGAATCTGAAATGATCACAGATTCTGAAATTGCTGGCAGTCAAAAGCACAGATCTTTGTCATTATATGCTAAATGTTGTATGATGTAAAATAAATCATAGCTCATACCTGTAAAATCAATAGAGCTGAATGAAGAATGTGACACAAACATCAGATAAAAAGCATTAGACTTCAGTGCTATACTATAAAATTATCCAAAATAAATATTATTTTGGAATTTATTTGCTGTTGAAATAAGCAGACTGCTCAACATAACCATTTCCAAGCATAACCTAAGCCATAAGGCAGACTATTATATAGTATTATATCTCTATATAGTTATATCTATACCTATATCTATAGCCGTATCTATATCTATATCTATATCTATATCTATATCTATATCTATATCTATATCTATATCTATCTCTCCATCTGTCTATCTATCTATGTATATTACCATGACAGCTGTCTTGAGCGAAGAAATCCTTGGTTCTGGCTATTCAAACCTGGAGAAGTACAAGTAGTTGCCTCATGGAAAAACAAGGAAGTAGAGTGGGATACAACAAAAACGAGGCTTCGGCTGCAAAGTGATGAACAACAGTGACCAGATATTCCATGATAGAAAGTGCCATATACTGTCTATCCTCTAAGTACACAAAACAAAAGAAATGATCAGCAGTGGTAAGGATTCTTTGTTTATTTCACAGTATGAGTACTTTTATCATAAAATGGACTTTTTCATTATATGTATTCATTGTAATATTAAATAATAGCTCCAACTGCAGAAAATATCAGAGAGAACAGATTATGATGGTTTGGACATGTGCAGAAAAGTAGAAGACAATCTGGTGTGGAAGATTTGGGGCAAACAGGTAGAGGGTAAGAAGAAGCCAGGATGCCCAGAAAAGAGGTAGCTGGATTGTGTGAAACAAGATCTGAGACAGTCAGGCATGAGTGTTGAAGAAGGCAGGAGTGTGGCACTGAATTGAGAGAGTTG
The DNA here is from genome assembly GCF_019279795.1 of Protopterus annectens. Lineage (NCBI taxonomy): Eukaryota > Metazoa > Chordata > Ceratodontiformes > Protopteridae > Protopterus > Protopterus annectens. The sequence continues at coordinate 1,428,622,104 of NC_056725.1, forward strand.
GCAACAGTTAACACGATACTCCAGCCCCATGTAGAAAAAAAATGGGAAAAGGGGGACTGATGATGATGATAAGCTATATATATATATATATATATATATATATATATATATATATATATATATATATATATATATATATATATATATATATATATATATATATGGGTCTAGGACTATTCACTGAAAGCACATTTCACTGAAACACATTTGACTGTGCACAATTCACTGAAAGCTCAATTCACTGAAAACACATTTCACTGAATGTTATATATGGCCTTTTTCCCACTGCTGTGCAACCCTGGAGTTAGTATATATAGTAAGGGAGGGTAAGGGGCACCGCCCCCCACCTATTTTAAATATTTTGAACTATATACATGGATACTTGCAATGCCAATAAATTACTCTTGTCTGAACTTAATATATATATATATATATATATATATATATATATATATATATATATCCAAAATATGTAGGGGGCTACGCCCCCCACACCCCCCGATGTGGAGAGTGGTGCCCCCCACACCCCTCCTTACTATATATACTAACTCCAGGGTCTCATAACAGTGGGAAAAAGGTCATATATAACTTTCAGTGAAATGTGTTTCAATGAATTGAGTTTTCAGTGAATTGAGCTTTCAGTGATTTGTACACAGTCCTTTGACTTTCAGTGAAATGTGCTTTCAGTGAATAGTCCTAGACCCATATATATATATATATATTGATATAGATATATATAGTATATAGATATATGTAGATATAAATACACACACACACACACACACACACACACACACACACACACACACACACACACACACACACACACACGCACACACACACACACATATATATATATATATATATATATTTCTTCAAAAACTTCAAAATTAGGAAGTTTAAATGACTTCCTCTTCTGGACCTGCAATGGACTCTCCTGGTAAGATGCTTATGTAAAGGTCTTCTAAAGAATGATTCTGACTTGCATACCTGTGTCAGGGATGGCAGCGAATTGCAACAATAAAACACAGTATTTGTAAGAGATAGGAGCAAGGTATACAAAAAAAAAATCCTGCCAGAAGTTTCCAACCTGATTGCCCCATAATTAATTAAAAGGGAAAGCAGAGGAGTGCTAGTTGGCTGGGTTGTGGCATGCAGCAGTATGGCTGATATCTTGTCTGTATTATGCCTGAGAAAATTGCAAGTCATCAAGCACACCTCTAAATTTTACACATTTGTGCAGAATGTCCAGATTTCTGACTCATATTTTGGCAAGTTTCTCATAAAATTGTTTTCTATCTAATCAGTGGCAAATTGTTGAGGGTTGAAGTCAGAAAATAATGGCAGGTATGGGGCGTGGCCAAGGATGAACACAGGATAGCAGCAGATTTCTTCAGCTCCACCAATTTCATTACACTGACAGGAATTAATTACTTAAAACATTAATTTTTGAAGTAATTTTCTTTCTAAATACGTTTGTTTTATATAGTTCTTGAACTATATCTAAAAAAAGAAAGGAAATCTTAACAATATTCCTGTCAAAAATCACTGTGGAAATTTTCCTGTCAGTTTATCAGTCTGAAATGAGTTCCAGTAAGACAAATTCTCAAGACTCCAGCATCAAGAAAGAACGTCAGTCTCTGATAATTATAATCCAGCAACTTACTGATAAAATGGATAAAATGGATACTAAAATAGACACCTTCATAGAAAAAACTACAAAACAAATAGACCTGTTACATACAGACCTGCAACAACAGAAGAACCAGATGACAGGCATAGAAGAAGCTGTGAATGACATGGAAAATAGAAGCCAAGAAGAGGAAATCAACATTGAGTTTTTGCTGAAACAAAATACACATTTACAAACAAAGCTGGATGACCTGGAAAATAGATCTAGGCGCAATAACATTAGGATTTTTGGACTGCCAGAAAATATTGAAGGTAACAATATTACTTCTTTTTTAACAACTTGGCTCCCTAAAACTTTAGACTTACCAGAAGCATTCTCTTTTGGTATCGAAAGAGCACATAGATCTATAGCTAATACTAACTCTAACAAAAAATATCCTAGATCAGTTATAGTTAGATTTCTATCATCTTTTGATAAAGAGATGGTTCTTAAATCTGCTTGGGCTAAAGCTCCTGTTAAGATTAATGAGACAACTGTGCGTTTTGACAATGACTATTCTTCCATGGTAATAGCTAAAAGAAAAGTTTTTCTGCCACTAATAAGGGAGCTTAAAAAAGCACAGTTTAAAACATACCTTCTGTTTCCTGCCAAGCTTAAAATCTTCCTTCCCGATGGTCCTAAGGTTTTCGATGATTTAGACTCTGCTTTACTGTTTGTCAAAGAAAAAAGGATTTTGAATAAAATAGAAGAAATGGAATGGGCTAGTTCTTCATTAAAGAGATTGGCAACTGAAGCTTCGTGGAAGACTTCAGAGAAGAAGAAGAGACTAAAAAACAAATGATTTGTTATATGTTTTTTCTCTCTCATCATTTTAGTTCATTATTAATCTTTTGAATATAGTTCCTGCATATCCAGAAAGCCACAAATATTTTGGAAAAGATTTAATCAAAGTTATTCTCTATGTGCAAAGAAATGTTTTGTTTCATAACCAGTCAAAATACCTGAAGATTTAATGGCAAGCTGTGATTCAATTTGTTTCTCTTTCTGAAAAGAAGTAAGGTTAGTAATTTGATACATTTTTTATCTTTACCTTTTTTTCCTTCTCCTTTTATTATTTTCTTTGTTTAAACAATGACATTCTATTTAGATTATGTAGTGGGTAAAGGGTGGGAGAGGGCAGGGAGAGAACAGTAATGAAAATATCATTAATAGAATAATAACATATTTATTCCTTGTAAAAGTTTTTATAAGTTCTTCAAATGCTATTTCTAATTATACTTTCTTGATTATACTGCTTATGCCTGTTTGTAAATAATCTGTTATGCTTTAACTAATAATAATCAGAACTAAATAAGAGTAAATAATATGTTTTATTTTTAACTCTATTAATATAAACAGTAAGTAACATTCCATTGTATATACTTCTTACAGCTTTCTCTTACATTTTTTTATTTCTGCCTCACTCCCTTTTATTTTCTACTTTTTCTTTTCTTTATTAATATATAGAAATGCTTTTGATTGTGTGGGCACAGTGAATAATAGGATTTGTATGAAAATTGAGTTGGGAGAAGAATGTTGAGTTTTATTGCTTGTTTGTAATTTTGGGCTTAATTTCACTTACATAGAGGCTGTAATGATCTGTGGAATACATTGTGAAGGTTTTGTCATGTTTAGATGCATTTACACTGCTAAATGAATGTTTGTCACTAGTTTTTAATAAGTTTCCCTGCCAAAATGTTGAGAGACAATCTGAGATGTGGGCTGTCTCATGCACAGTGTTCATGAGTTACTTCAGAAGCTTCAGCTCACAGAATTCTCACAGAGAAACTGAAAGCAGTTAGTATAACCTTTGACATAGTTATCACACTGACACACCACAGATTCAGGAAAATACTCTATTCATAAAATATGTCAGTTATAATGTTTTGTTTCATAACCAGTCAAAATATCTGAAGATTTAATGGAAAGCTGTGATTCAATTTGTTTCTCTTTCTGAAAAGAAGTAAGAGGCTGTAATGGTCTGTGGAATACATTGTGAAGGTTTTGTCATGTTTACATGCATTTACACTACTAAATGAATGTTTGTCACTAGTTTTAATAAGTTTCCCGCCAAAATGTTAAGAGAGACAATCTGAGATGTGGGCTGTCTCATGCACAGTGTCCATGAACTACTTCAAAAGCTTCAACTCACAGAATTCTCACAGAGAAACTGAAAGCAGTTAGTATAACCTTTGACATAGTTATCACACTGACACACCACAGATTCAGGAAAAATACTCTATTCATAAAATATGCCAGTTATAATGAGTCTAAATGATGTAGTTTCTTGTAGTAAGTAAATGTCTTATTTTAGAAGGCATAGAAAATGAAACATTTATTTAAATGTTTTTGAAAATCTACTTAACAGCAGCATAATAATCTGTGTTAAAAATTTGTGTTCCAAACATATACTTTACTATAACTCATTTAATTCATCTGATTGACAAGCATAAATAATCTTATAACTCTATTCTGGAAGAAATGTCATGTGATATATTTTAAAGCAGTAGGTTAGCATGATTGTAAAATCTGGTTACTAAAATGTGTTTGCTGTGCATTATTTTGTATAAAGCAGACAGATTTATTCTAGGGACAGCAAGTAGGATAGTGCTCAACAAAGACACAACTCAGTGAGATCATATATATATATATATATGTGTGTGTGTGTGTGTGTGTGTGTGTGTGTGTGTGTGTGTGTGTGTGTGTGTGTGTGTGTGTATGTGTATGTGTGTGTGTAAGTGTGATGGCTTTTTTTTATATAATAATGCAAGTGTTTCTGAGAATCTGCATAACTATCCAATATGATTTATAATAATTTCTATGAATACAATATTTTACTCTATTGACAAAATGAATGTTTGCCACAAGTTTTAATAAGTTTCCCGCCAAAATGTTAAGGGAGACAATCTGGGGTGTGGGCTGTCTCATGCACAGTGTCCATGAACTACTTCAAAAGCTTCAACTCACAGAATTCTCACAGAGAAACTGAAAGCAGTTAGTATAACCTCTGACCTAGTTATCATACTGACACACCACAGATTCAGGAAAAATACTCTGTTCATAAAATGTCAGTTATAATGAGTTTAAATGATGTAGTTTCTTGTAGTAAGTAAATGTCTTATTTTAGAAGGCATAGAAAATGAAACATTTATTTAAATGTTTTTGAAAATCTACTTAACAGCAGCATAATAATCTGTGTTAAAAACTTCTGTTCCAAACATATACTTTATTATAATTCATTTAATTCATCTGATTGACAAGCATAAGCAATTTTATAATTCTATTCTGGAAGAAATGTCATGTGATATATTTTAAAGCAGTAGGTTAGCATGATTGTAAAATCTGGTTACTAAAATGTGTTTGCTGTGCATTATTTTCTATAAAGCAGACAGATTTATTCTAGGGACAGCAAGTAGGATAGTGCTCAACAAGGACATAACTCAGTGAGATCAGATATATATGTATATATATATATATATATATATATATATATATATATATATATATATATATATATGTGTGTGTGTGTGTGTGTGTATGTGTATGTGTATGTATGTGTGTGTGTGTCTGTGTGTATGTGTGTGATGGCTTTTTTTTAATAATGCAAGTGTTTCTGAGAATTTGCATAACTATGCAATATGATTTATAATAACTTTTATGAATACAATATTTTACTCTATTGACAATAATGAGTTTAAGTAAATGCTCATATACAAACAATTCAAGATTTTTTTGGAAGCTGTTAATAGTATTCACATGACAGAAAATAGATGCATCTTAATATATGTAATGTCTGAATCATATTAGCCAAAGTTTTTGATTTAAATGAATGTTAGAACCTAATTTTCTCTCCTCTTGATTTCTAACATCAAGATTATTTGAATGCTATTTGAATACAAGTGTTATATATTACATAGATCTATATAGTAGTATGAACAGTTTAAAAAAAGTTTATTTTAGTTTATATGATGCTGTTTTACCAAATGTGTAGTTTTGTCTTGATAGATAATTGAATTGAAAACTGTTAACCTCAGTTAAATATAACTAGTATTAAATTGATAAGGTGGTAGCTGAGGTACTGCTGCTTAGGGTAGGTTAACTTGAGTAGTAAATACTACTCTAAGTTGGAGTTTTCAACTCCAGGCTGGATGCAAGGTTTAATCCTTACATTATTTTCACTTGTTCATTGTTATATGTATATAGTTTTGACATCCACAATATATTTTGTACACTCATTGTCACTACAAACAAAATTGAATCCTATACAAAATCCCATAAGAGATTTAATAAATACAGCTATATTTAAAGGTACACCTAAAAGAGGAGATGTAACATTATTTATCTTGTTATTTGTTATTTCGATCATAAGATTCTTGAGTTTTAAAAATGCCAAATGACATCTTTAAAAGGAATTTCTTTAAACATTAATGGATTGAATAATCCGTGTAAAAGGGCAAGCCTAATAAGATACATTAATTTACACAAGGCCAATCTAGTCTTCCTGCAAGAAACCCATCTCTTGAAAAAGATATTGATAAACTAGCCACTAATAAGTATACAGTATTGGTTAGTTCGGAGCACACTCAGAAAAAAAGAGGAGTGGCTATTTTATGGAATAAAAGTATGCCCATTCCTAAAACCATTAAGTCTTTTCAGGATGACAAAGGAATGTTTTGTATGGTTACAATACAAATTAATGGGAAGACTTACACTTTAATTAATGTATATTGGATACCTGGAATTGGTATTAATACAGTGAAACATCATATTGATAAGATCATATCATTCTCTATAGGTGATATTATTTTAGCTGGTGATTTTAATTGTATACTACATGAAAGTGATACTACCACTATAAGGAAAAGAAGAATTACATCTAATGCAAAACATTTAAATGATTTTGCTAATTCTTATCATTTGAATGATATTAATAATCAGATAGATTCAAAATCATTACCATACACCTTTTTTTCTAACAGATACAAAACTTATTCAAAAATAGATAGGGTCTTTATTTCTAACCAGATAGTAACAGATTTAATTAATTCCAAAATCATTTCATGTCCTATATCTGATCATAACTCAATTGTTTTTGAATTCATGATAAAAAATATAATGTTCAGATCAAAAGGATACCAGCATACTTAACTCAGCTAAAAGAATATAAAGAATATATACTTTCAGAAGTACAACATTTTCTAGACATAAATAATACTCCTGAAGTCTCCATTGTCTATGTTTGGGATGCCTTAAAATTATATCTATATGGACAAAGTATCAGATGGTATAATAATAAAAGGAAATCTTGGGATAAGGAATTGTTAGATATTCAAAGTAAATTAGACTCTTATAAACATAATAATAAAGAAAATATTATGGACAAGAAAGTTATTGAAGAAATAAACAAACTAAATGAGAAATACAAAGAAATTTTACCTCATAAAGTTAAAATAACTTTAGAGAATACAAGTTTTGTCTTATTCAATAAGCCCCAAATACTTACATAGACTTAAAAATAAAACAAAAAGATTGAATAAACAAAACCATATCAAAGAAATCTTTTCTCTAAGGAAAGGAAGAATGTTTCTAGTATACCAGAAATACTGGATGAATTTAGAAATCACTTTCACAAGATTAACCATAACAACATTAACATGGAACCTAAAGATAAAATAAAGGAGTTTATAACCACAAACATGAATAAAAAGCTTAATAAACAACAGATTAAACTATTGGACAAGAGTATTTCATATACAGAAGTTATTACACAAATAAATAAGCTTAAATCAAACAAAGCACAGGGTAATGATGGTATTATACCAGAGATATATAAAATCCTTTCTAAAACTACATATTCATTAATACATAAGGTTTTTATTTTGGGCCAAACTGAGTTAATAACCCCCCCATCTTGGCAATATACATTTATTTCACCAATTTTAAAACCTAATAAAGATCCAACTAGATGTTCTTCATATTGACCCATCTCATTACTTAATGTTGATTATAAAATGTTTATGAGTATTTTTGCTGATAGATTGAAGACAATCATCCCCGGCATTATAGATATAGATCAGACGGGCTTCATTGTAAATAGAAATACTTTTGATAATATAAGAAGAACTTTAACATTAATTGATTTTGCAAATAGGAAAAAGAAAGATTTAACACTTATTAGTCTTGATATAGGTTCAGCATTTGATTCAGTAAGTTGGGACTATCTGTTTACCTTACTGAAATGCACAAACTTCTCTGATGCATTTGTAAATTTAATTGAGCATTTATACAAAGGAACGCTGGCTTATATTAAGGTAGGAACATATGTTTCACAAAAAATACCCATTCTTAAAGGTACAAAGCACGGATGTCCACTTTCTCCACTATTATTCACTTTAGTAATGGAGCCTTGGGCTAATTTGATTAGAAACAGTACTGACATAGAGGGTTTTGAAATAGACGAAAATACAACATCAAAAATTCAACTTTTGCAGATGATGTTCTAATTACATCAGCAGGATCTAATTCTTCTATGCAGTCTTTATTTGATAAAATGATGAATTTTAAAAGTATTTCTGGTTTAATATTCAATGAAGAAAAAACTAAAATACTACCTATATATACACGAAAAAATATTCTCATTAGTGATTTTACTAAATATGTACCCAATTCAGGTCAGATAACTTATTTAGGTATAATACTATCTAAAGATATTAAATCTATTATATATAATAACAATAATACCTGTTTTCTTAATATACAAAATATTTTTAATACCTGGAATAATATGTTTTTTACTATGGAGGAGAGACTTACAATTATTACAATGATAATATTCCCCAAGATTTTATACTTAATACAATCAATAATACTTTCACCTACAAAAATAATTATCAAGAAACTGAATACACTAATGTTAAATTTCTTATGGGCACCTAATAGACCTAGGATTGCATTAAAGAAACATACTAATAGCTGGTCTCAAGGGGGTATTTCTTTTCCAGACTTTAATTTATATATTATCTCTTCTATTATAAAAGTTATTACTTTATTAATAGATCAGTCATATATCATAAAATGGAAAGATTATTGGGAGCTAATTAGTATGCACTTCATGAAAATCTCCTTAACACATAAAAATATGATTGTAAATAACTCCATGTTGTGGTTGCTAAAGGAATTTTGTACTTCACCTATTACACCTAAACATATGGTTTGTTACCCATTAAATATTATTATTAGTTATCGTAACTATATTCATGCACCCTAAGTATAGGGAATGGAATTTTATTGTATTCCCTATAATGTATACTCAGGGTATGCTTATGTCATCTACTTCTGAAGGAGCTCATTTAGCTATAGATAATGATCTAAAGTACTGGTATCAGCTGATATCTGATAATAAAGTTAAAAATCTAGATTTCTTAAAACAAGAATTTGATCTAAGAGAAACTTGCTGGTTAGAGGTTCAGATCTTTAGACAACATCTCATTGATAGAATAGATCTAATGTCTATAACAGTTAAAGAATCTATTCCAAAACTGATTGATTACTTGATATTAAATTTACAGCATAAAGTTTCTGATAAAGGTAAACTTTCATATATACATAAAATTATCAGACAAGAAACTTTTTACAGTGTAGATTCATACTGGAATTATTTCACCTCTATTAATGGGGACCCACCAACTCAACAAGATAAACAATATATATTGGAATCTGCTTATAGAACTACATCTTCCATTGTCTGGAGACTTTATACATGGAAATTTTTACATAGATCTTTTTATACACCTTTGATGATGAATAAAATAAATAATAAAGATAATCTATGTAAGAGATGTAATGTAGAAATTAATGCTGACTGGGCTCATATGTTTTATGACTGTATGAAGTTGAAAGAATACTGGAAGTCAATTAATGAATTTTTGCAGGCTCTTTTTACAGATAATTTCATTATTTCTAAGTCTCTTATGTTATTCAACACACCTGTACCTCAATGTGTTAAAAAGATTAAGCTTCCCTTGTTATGGTCTATCCTAGCAGTGGCCAGGAAAATAATAACTAGAAATTGGATTTCAGATACACCTCCTTCGTTCAATGAATTTAAAAATGTTATGAATATAATGCGCCATATGGAAATAAGCACAATTAGAATGAGAACAACTAGAAAAACATCATATTATATTGTATGGGATAATTTACAAAATTTGTTAAAAAAATTCTAATTTCAATAGCACGGTATTTTAGTTTAATTAATTGATCTGATTGTAGTGGATGTCTTTGTAAATACTTTAGTTGTTTTGTTGAATATTATAATAATACCTATTTTTAATTACTTGTATAAAATTGTTATGATATTTCTCTTATATGTTAAAACAATAAACCTGTTTTGAAAAAAAGAAAATAATGGCAGGCATTCGAGTTTCAGAGTTCATACCCATTACAAAATTTATGCTAATGCAAAACCTGTTATTCTAACAGCTTTCTAAGTTTGTAAGAGTGATATTTAGAAAGTGTCCCTAGTTTTGGTCCTTTGTCCCCCCATTATTTTTGGCTTTGTCCAGATTTCTTGCTCTAAGAGGTTGAGAGGTATGTCATCCAGTAAAGTATAGCATTAAACTACTACTGTATTTGTAAAGTTCAACACATAAAGAGAGGAAGAAAATGAGACAAGTGAAGAAGAATAAGTAAATTGGCAAACAGTTAAAGGAAGGAAGGAAGAATTTGATAGGGAAAGGGTTAAGGAAAGGAAAAGGAAATATAAATGCATGTCATTTAAAGAAATCAAGAAATACAAAGGATGAATTTTTTTTTTCTTTTTCTCTGTCTTTTTTGTTAAAAACTGAAAATATTAGCTGTAAATGTCAATAGTATGAAAAATACTGCGAGGAGAATAGGTAGAAAATGGTGTGCTCTGTTAGATGCTCATGGTATCATATTAGAATATATTAGATTATTAACAGAGGAGTAAAGAATGCAAACAGAAGAAATGTGGAATAGATCAATTATATGGAATATGGGAAAAAGACAAGTGTTCTGGTATATGTATATTATGCTAAGGGACTTGAAAAGTGTTAGATGTGACAGTAGTGGAAATGGGATGCATTACTGTACTAGATTTAAGATGGAATAATATTTTTTTTAGAATTATAGTCATATATGCATATGTTACAATAAAAGAAAGGCAAGTAATGTTGAGAAAGCTTCTAAATTATGTATGTATTAATATGGATATAATATTAGTCGGAAACTTTAATTGTAATTTGAGAATAAATAAGAAAGGGTAAAATGTTAAAATAGTTAAAGAGATTATGAATTGTGAAAAAAATTATATGTATGGGAATATAGACATTGGGCTTATAGAAGAAATGAGATTATGATGGAAATTGATTATTTTTTGGTATCAGATAATTTAAAGATTGAGCAACAAGGAATAAAAATCACTGGATTTTCTGATCATTTAGCAATGTGGATAGTAGTGCAAGAAAAGGAAAGCTACATTAAAATAGGAAAAGGAGCTAAAAGGTTAAATGAGAAAGAATTAGAACAAGTTCATTAAAAAGTAATAGTGACTTTATGGGAAAATCACATAGGTATGAGAGAATTTTATGAAAATTGGACAACCTGGTGGATTAGTTTTAAGGAAAAATATAAAACTTGTTTTTTAAAATGTATTGAAAATAAGAGAAAGAAAGAAAGAAAGAAAGAAAGAAAGAAAGAAAGAAAGAAAAAAAAAGAAAGAAAGAAAATAATATATATAAGAAATTAAGACAAGATATATTAAAAAGAGAGAGCTTTTTATGAAAAAGAAAGATAAATAAATGAAAAGAATCAAGTGAAGATCAATAAGTTGTTATACAAACAAGAAAATTGTGTACAAGAAGAGAAGGAAGAAGTAGCACCTTATTTAAATAAATTAGCAAAAGAAGAAAAAAGAATACTAAGGGAGTTAAAGGATAAAGAAGGAAGACAAGTGAAAACACAATAAGGTATAAGTGAAATCATTAAGGAGTATGTTTTAAAACTATTTGCTAAACAAGAAATAAATAATAAAAGGAAATATGAAATAGATAAGTTAACTAAGGATGATATTGAATATCTGGAAAAGAAAATAAGTATTAAATAATTAAATGAAGTGTTGAAGGATATCAATATGAATATAGCAACAGGTATGGATGGTATTGAATATCATGTGTATAATAGAATGAAGCACTGGCAAAAAGCCAAAGTTTTGAATGAATGGTTGGAAAAGGGAATACATTATAAAGAGATATGTATGGTATTGAATATCATGTGTATAATAGAATGAAGCACTGGCAAAAAGTTTTGAATGAATGGTTGGAAAAGGGAATACATTATAAAGAGATATGTATAGGAGTCATAACGTTTATATGGAAAAAAGGGGATAAGAATGACAAGAACTGGAGACCTTTAGCTTTAAATAATATAGATTATAAGATTTTTATGAGAATTATAACTAAAAGACTAATAAATGAAATTGAAAGTTTATATATATATATATATATATATATATATATATATATATATATATATATATATATAAACAAACTGTTTTCGGATGAAAAGGAAAAGGAACTCAAGATTTATTCTGGACCATTAAGGAGGTAGTGGATGATATTGTAACTAAAAAAGTTGATGCAAAGATTATGATAGGAGACGTGAGTAAAGCATATGATAAATTTCAATATGAATCATTATGGAATATTATGGAACCATATACTACAGGTAAGAAAATTATATATGTACTTAAATCAGTTTACAATAGAAATTATGTTACAATTGATGTTAATGGATGGATGAATGAGGAATTAAAAATACAATCAGGACTAAGACAAGGGTGTCTGGCTAGTAGTATTATTTTTTCATTGGTTATAAATGTAATAGTGAATAAAATTAATAATAAGATAGCTATTGTAGGATATAAATGTTAAATGGCATTCAATTGCCTTTAATTTACACTCATGCTGATGATATTATTATAATTACAAGTAATAAAGAACAGATGGAGAATTTATTTACCAGGAAAGTCCAACTTGGAATGAACCAATTTTCAGCAGAGGCTGAGGGAGACTGCTCCAGACGCATGTCTTTATAACATGAAAAGAAACCCACACAAATGCAGGGAGGACATGCAAACTCCACACAGAAGGCACCCTAACTGAGAATCAAATGAGAGAACCTCTTGCTGTGAGGTGACAATGCTAACTGCTAAGCCACTGTAAAGGGTTTGGTTTAGTAGGAAGCATAAGAGATATAAAATTTAATGTGGAGGTTATAGATGTTTTAAGTATTATTTTCGGTCAAATGTAAGTAAAGAAGAGCAGTGGAAAACATTTAATGAAATGAAAGACATGACATCACTTTAGAAAACATTTCATTTTTCATATAGAAAAAAGGCTTATTTGATAAATACCACGATATTAGGAAGGATTGCTTATATGACAAATGTTTATATAGTTCCAACAAAATATGAAAAGGAATTGATAAATATATTATTTTCCTTCATGTGGGGTTCCAGATTGAATCAAGTTAAGTGAGGAGTTTTGTACATGAAAAAAGAACAGGGGGTATTGGGTCTAATCAATCTGATTGTTTATGCTGCATCAATGGATTTATAGAGGGCATTGAAATGTTATATAAATGAAGAAGAACGTTTGACAGATGTTATTAAATATAAGTATCAGGCTTTTGGGGGAAAATGGAGACAGGTAAAAGGTTTAAAGAAGATATAAATGAGGAAATAAAAGAATATCAAACTAAAATTATAATATGGAAGTTAAAAATGAATAAGATTAAGAAAGATAGAAAAGAATGGTAGCTGAATATTATGAAAGTTTTTATTTTATAGATCCATGAAAAGACTTAGAAACTGGGAAAAAATATGCAATAAAGATGAGATTTAAATGTTATGAAAAGATTCATGAATGTAATGATTTTCTATGGAGACTGTCAATTAGAAGGTTACTAGTTAAGGCAAATATGCCTTACAAAAGAAAACAAAATAGACTATGTCATGAATGTGGAGAGTATGAAACAGCAGAGCAGTTTTTTTTTAAATATATGAGAGTTAAATAATTATGGAATGAAGTATATAAATGTAATATTGTTAAAGAAATTCTAAAAATGGAACAATTAAATGATTGAATTTGTTTTTATGGGGTTAAAAAACAAGAAAATATAAAGAAAATGGACAGAATGATATTCAATATTTCGTGGACAATATGGACTGAAAGAATAAATGAACTTAAGTTCAATGTAACATGGGTTTTGGCAAATATTTTCGAAAAAGTATGATTTGGTTGTGGAAAAAAGGGTGGGGAAGTGATGAAGATATAATGTATAAAATGTGAAAAGTTTGTAAATATTTGTAAATAATGTAAATATGTAAGTAATAAATACTATATCTAAGATATATATTTCAGTAAAAAAACTACTCTTTTTTGAGCACTATGTGGTGACAGAGGGTTGTCACTAGAACTTGGAGAATTCTAAACTACAGGAGCAAAGGAAAACTCAGAAAAGACTGCTGTAAAATACCAAAATGTCACAAACAGACTCTGTAACAGAGGATAATATTGATGTAGAGTTGGAAGAAGCAGATTTGTCAACTCCTGTGTTGCTGCTGATGATGGATTGATATGGCACAAATGCTGATAAGGAAGTAAGCTGGAGTGCAAGGAGGTGCTACCATGTGTATCTGGAAAATGAGCTGATTATCAGAAGGTTCTGGCAACAGTTTAGTAGTATACTTAATGAGTATGTTTAGCAAGTGGAGTGCTAGTTTAAAGGCATGCCTTTGCAACATACTTGTTGTAAGCAATAAATTTAAACATGTACAGATGAAGAAATAGTAAACAAAGGAAAGAAAGATGTGGCTGAAACTAAAAGAAAGGAAGGACTGAGGTAAGGACAACAAAATGGAAGAGAAGACTAGTAGTAAGTATCAAAACACAGAATATTGGCATTACTAGCAGGTCTGAAGCTATGGACAGTATTGTTATAACTTTGGGGTTTAAAGTTCAGGACAAAAAAGGAGTTCGTTTTGAAACTCTTACTTTACTTGAATAAATTATGAATGAAGTAGAAAAAGGGCATCTGCTTCATGGAATGAGTGTATTTTTCAGAACTTGGGACTGGAGTTAAAGAAGAAAACAAATGTGCAATTCACAACATCTGATGCAGAATAACTTGAATTAGAAAACTGTTACTGTTGGTTTGCAATAAGATATGTGAGATCTAAACAAAATGTACGATAAAATAAATCTTTGCATAAAGGTTTGGGAGGTATGGGTGACACTGGATGTATATGAGGAAAAGTACAGAGTATTTCAAATATTATAACTGCAAATTGGAAAAGGGGAACAGTGAAGTATCATGGTCAACTTAAACCTCATTTTTATCAGGGTGACAAGCATTTGGTACAAGATTGTAATAAAAGAAGATGTTGTTAGTGTTAGGAAATGGGACTTACAACAAAACATTGTAGACCTTGGTGTAGAAAATACAATTAATTTTTGGTTTGTTTGTCCTTTACTAAAAAGAAAGGATAGAAAAAGAAGAGAATATTTCAGAAGAAAGACAATCAATGCAATGAAATAACTGAAGAGATTGCTGGAGAACTTGTGGGAGATAATTTAAGAAGAAAATGTACCTAATATAGAGAAGGATGATGGAAATGAGACAGGAAATGTCTTACAAATACAAAGTATTACAATGCAGGATAAAAACAGATATGTAGCAGTAGGAAGGAAAGAAGGGGAAGAGGTAGATTTTGAGACAGGAAAAGAATGAAGGAACTGATGTTAAATTAATGAGGGATGATGCAGAAAATAAAAATAAAAATAAAAAACTGGAAACAATAAAGATATACAAAACAGGAAGGGGATGACTTAGGAATATTGACACTAAATGCAAGCACCATTCAAAATGATATTAGAGGTATGACACTGACTGAATAGTGTAGAAAAATAAATATGGATGTTATATATTTGTTAGATACAAGATATGTTAAGGATATACATGAAAAGAATTGAGGGAGTATGGGGTAAAAGGATTATATGGTCAGTGGGTTATAATATCTGCTCAGAATGTTTTTAAGTTGAACAGATGAGAATACTAGATGCGATAGTAGCTGTACCCTTAGTGTACTGGCATGCACTATATAATAAAAAGAGAAAGATGTGTAAGGATAATTGTAGTGTATACATACACAATTATGGCAAACAGGAAAAAGATGTTTGAGAAATGTTCTCCTATTAAATATGTTAATTATTATAGTAGGAGATTTTAAGTGCATTTTGAGAAACAAGAGGGAAAATTAAAAATAACACAAGATATTATACAAAGAGAAGTTATAAGACAAGGAGGGTTTAAAATAAAAAAAAATATGAATGGACATATAAAAGTGGACTTTGTGAATTGAAACAGATTATGTGGTGTGTGGCTGTGTTTTCAGATCATACAGCAGTATGGGCTAGAATAAGAGATTATAGAAAAGAAATAAAAAAGAAGGAAAAGGAATAAAAAGATTGCCTGGGGAGATTATTAAAACAGATGCAATGAAAATGGAACATAAGTTTTTTGGGGACCAGCATTAGACAATGAGAGTAAATTACGAAAACTGGACATAGTGGTGGAGGTGGAGTGCTTATAAAGAAAAATACAAGAAAATAACTTTGATTGTAGAAAAATGTAAGCAAAGGAATAGGAGAGTGTACAATGAAATCATAAAAGACATTAAAAAGAACAATATTTAAGATATTAAGAAAAATATAACGTGAGCTGTATGAACAAAAATACAGAAAAGTTAAAAATACATTGTGTAGACAATGATTTTTTTTAAAGATATAGAGGAGATTTCACCATTTTTTTATGTTAAAATAAAAGAAGAAAAAATGGATGCAATGTTTGATGAAAAAGGAAATATTAGATGTAGGCACAGAAAATGTTGGAGATTGTGGAAACATTTATGAATAGAATGTATGGAAAGGAAATAGTACAAAAACAAATGCAGCCTGTAAAATAATCTGAAACTGTTAATTAAGTAGAAAAGAAGATTACTGTTAGAGAAATGGAAGAAGTTATAAAAGAAGGAAGGGAAGAATAAGAACCAGGAATATACAGATTAGGTTATGAATATTATAATGAGATGAATGAAAATGACAAACTAATATTCTGCAAAATATTCAATGAATGGACAGAAAAAGCAATAATAGATGAAGGAATATGTGGCATAATTATGTCTATATAGAAAAAGTTGAAAGAAAATATGTAAAAAACTGGAAACTGATAACACTGGGAGACAGAGAATATAAAATAATAATGCAAAAACAGGATGCAGAAGATTTTAGGTGAAGTTATATGAGAAGATGCTTTTGGATTCAAAGGGTGACTGGCAAAGGAAGTGAAGTAACAGATATGCTTTTGAAAGAAAAAAAGGAACTAAGACTAGTGATATGATGGTAAAGGCATTGCATAAAATTCATCATGAGGCAATATAGAACATTCTAGAGACATATGGGATAGGAGAAAAAAGTTAGAATTTTTAAAAATATGTTATAAAATATCGTGGATGAAAATGATAATAAACAGATGGAGGAAAGATAAAAAAAATGGAGATGAGTTAAACAAGGTTGTCCACTAAGTATGTGTCTGTGTCACAAGCACAAAATCTCACATAACCAAAGATTATGAGAGATGAGAACTCTAAAACTTCAACTAAACAAATGCCCACATAACCAACAAGTTTCCTATGGTAAATAACCACTGGGCCAACATCTAATGGAAAATACACTGCACCATCTCCAATCCACCCAGGTGGGGGGCTAGGCACTCTGCACCCCCATCACCACCCAACTAAATATAACAACTTCAGGATCACACTACAGTGTGGAAATGGGGAAATTTCCCCTTGTTGGCCCGGTGGTGACTTACTATAGAAAAATTGTCAGCTATGTTGTTCATTTAATTGACATTCTGAAGTTCTCGTCTCAGTCTACTCGTCTTCAATTATATGAGATTTTGTGCTTGTGAAGTGAACCCTTTTATATACATATATAGTAGGAAAATTATCATATTCAGGGGATGTACATGTTTCTGGCTAAAAGGGAGAAAGAAATGTTAGAGATTTTTTTTTGTAATTTTATTTGAGGATCAAGACTGAAACTAGTGAAAAGAGGAATGATAAGCAATAAAAAAGAAGAATGTGGTTTGTATCTAAACAATCCTTTAGGATACTTAACATCTATGCATTTTTCTAGGTAATACAGAAGGTTAAAGGGAGAAAGTTCCAAATGACAGGACACTGTCATATATAAGGTATTAAGACATATGGAAATATGAAGGAGAGAAAAGAAGTGGCAACAAAATAAGATGAAAGGAAAAGAATATGAGAATAAAATAAAATTATGGAAACTGAAAACTAATGAGATAGATGCAAACTGAAAATTAAGGTACATCAATATTATTGAGAAATATTATATAGGATATCCTTGGAAGGAATTTAAAGAAGATGTAAAAAATTCAATAAAGGATGGAAGGCAAAGGTTTATGAATTTGTATGAAACAGGAAATTTCCTATGGAGGATTTTGTTGCATAAGTTACCAGTTAAAAGTAATATGAAGTATAAGGTACTGGAACAAAAAATATATGATGAGGGTAATGAGGAAAGAACAACGTTGAATTTTATTTCTTTCGGAATGTAAAAAAATGAACATTTTGGAAAAGCTTTAAAAAGGAATATAAATGGGAAGAATTTAAAAATATACAACAATGATATGATTTATGGAAAATGTGCGAAAGAAAAAAGTGTGAAATTGAAAATGTGATAGAATACTGTTTGCAACAGTCTGGAGATTATGGAAAAGAAGCTGTGAAGGATTGTTGTATAATAAAAATAGAGGTGATACAGATATGCTAAATGAAATAAAATTATGGTTATGGAAGAAAGGATTGGGATATATAAACAGTTTAAAAACAATAATTGATGGCTTAGAAAAACAATTTTGTGGATTCTTTTTCTCGACATGAAAATGGAAATATTTTTTCTGTTTCTATTACATGTTAATGATTTAAAAATGGAAAGAAATGACAAGATATGCTGTGAATATGAATGTTTAATAATGTAAAGCAGTTTAAATAAATACAGAAACCCTGTTCTTTTCAATAAGTGTCATAAGATCTTTTACATCCACCTGAGCTAACACCAACTCAGGCAAATGGGGCCTCAGTTTAATGTCTCTTTTGAAGGAATGCAAACTCAGGAGTGCAACATCTCCCCTTATATTGTAATGTAGTGTCAGTTCTAGAAAATAATCCAACTACCTCATGTCTGACTAGAAACCATAGCCTTTTACACCAAAGGCAAGTACTGTACCCATTGAGCTACTGAGACTGCCACAGGGAAACAAGAATTACGCCCAGAAACAAACCACAGCTCAGTATGTAAGAATTAGATGAAGTCAAACTGATAACACTCATTGATACCATTCAGACAGATAACAGGCAACCAGTCAAGGATGGAGACAGGTGGTCTGCAGTAAGTTTGCAATGGTTAATATACATTCCATAGACCTCTATGTGAAATGCTGGGGAGAAATCAAGTAGGATCAAGCTGAAATGTTAATAAATATCAGCCACCATTAGGATGTCATTGAACAAGGGTTGCAATCCTACAGTGTTTAGACCTAAACCCAGGTTGCAAAGGATCCAATAAGCCATGAGATATTAGATGTGGAAACAGCTGTGAGTAGACCACCTTTCTAGTAAGGAAGATTTAAGGTAGAGTTATAGTTCTCTAAGATGTCTGTATCTAAAGATGGTTTCTTCAGGACTAAGGTAATCAATGCCATTTTTGTTATAACTGATAAAATCTCAGGCCCCAAAAAAGAGCAAACAATTTATAGATTAATTGTACCTAGTAAATCAAAGCACGATCTTAACAATCACAAAGGGCTATGACCCAGGCACATGGTTGGCCACATAGCTAAAACTGCATCCATAAACAAATCATAACTGATGACAAATTGAACTCTGCCCAGAAGGCAGGGTCTTCTGATCTTGCCAATCTGCATTACTCTTTGGACATATTTGGGCAAATAAACAGCTAATCTTGACAATCTTTTCTTCAAAAGTCATGTCACCCTCCCCAAGGGATGAAATCTTGTGGAAGAAATGCAGGCTGGGCCACATAGGCTTCCAATCACCCAAACAGTACATCTGGATAATTAAATGCAGCAGAGATCTCTTTAGACACAAGAATCATCCTTTTGGGTGATTTTATAGGGTATGAAGCATAGTGTTTGTTCAGATTAAGTCTGTCCTCCAAAAATTGACTCAGACACATTTACCCTCCAGCTTCTGCTTGAATCATTTTAAAGACTATAGCTTAGGGTCAAACCATGGATCAGGTTGAGTGACAGTTGAAGTGCATGAACTACTTGGGGAAGCTAAATCTGCAACATTTATTTATTTATTTTATTTAACATTTATATATCAGGATAGTCCGACTGGACAACAGGTGTCCATTTTCAGTGGAGCCCTGGGGAGAAAAGCTCCACAAAACTTACAAAGTGAGTTAAAAAGTTATAAAGTAGTTAACAAAGTTTAACAATAATTAAGCAAAGACATATTCAAGTAAGGTTAACAGTTAAACAAAAAACAAGATTGTGGAAGTTTATGATAACAGCATTTTTGTATAGTGAGGATAAGTACAGAGTATGTAAAATTGACATCACAGTAAGAACAAATTCAAAAGTATTTACACTATATACAATATGTCTAAGTAGAATACAAGTCAATGTAACAGTGTTCATCTGAGTCAGTAATGAGTAATAGCTTAGTATAAGGTGGGTTCAAGGGTCATTACAGTTGCAAATATGGTTTTCATTAAGGTGTGATTTAAGCAGTTTTCTGAATGTGCTAGTGTGGTTTTGTAGCCTTAGGTCCAGAGGCAGCAACATCAGTTGCTGCATATTAATTGATACCAGCTGTGATCGGTATTACCTGCACTTACCCCTATGATGTGTTGGACAAGAATATGACATGGAGTTGACATATTGACCTACACTTGTCCAACTATATCTAAGCGGCTAACAATGAATGAGGATGACCATGAAGTGAACAATGTAACAGTTAGA